>NC_091983.1:17490924-17600924 GCF_044704955.1 Pristiophorus japonicus
TTACAGACCGGTCAGCCTGACATCGGTAGTGGGTAAAATGATGGAATCAATTATTAAGGATGTCATCGCAGTGCATTTGGAAAGAGGTAATATGATAGGTCCAAGTCAGCATGGATTTGTGAAAGGGAAATCATGCTTGACAAATCTTCTGGAATTTTTTGAGGATGTTTCCAGTAGAGTGGACAAGGGAGAACCAGTTGATGTGGTATATTTGGACTTTCAGAAGGCTTTCGACAAGGTCCCACACAAGAGATTAATGTGCAAAGTTAAAGCACATGGGATTGGGGGTAGTGTGCTGACATGGATTGAGAACTGGTTGTCAGACAGGAAGCAAAGAGTAGGAGTAAATGGGGACTTTTCAGAATGGCAGGCAGTGACTAGTGGGGTACCGCAAGGTTCTGTGCTGGGACCCCAGCTGTTTACACTGTACATTAATGATTTAGACGAGGGGATTAAATGTAGTATCTCCAAATTTGCGGATGACACTAAGTTGAGTGGCAGTGTGAGCTGCAAGGAGGATTCTATGAGGCTGCAGAGTGACTTGGATAGGTTAGGTGAGTGGGCAAATGCATGGCAGATGAAGTATAATGTGGATAAATGTGAGGTTATCCACTTTGGTGGTAAAAACAGAGAGACAGACTATTATCTGAATGGTGACAGATTAGGAAAAGGGCAGGTGCAAAGAGACCTGGGTGTCATGGTACATCAGTCATTGAAGGTTGGCATGCAGGTACAGCAGGCGGTTAAGAAAGCAAATGGCATGTTGGCCTTCATAGCGAGGGGATTTGAGTACAAGGGCAGGGAGGTGTTGCTACAGTTGTACAGGGCCTTGGTGAGGCCACACCTGGAGTATTGTGTACAGTTTTGGTCTCCTAACCTGAGGAAGGACATTCTTGCTATTGAGGGAGTGCAGCGAAGGTTCACCAGACTGATTCCCGGGATGGCGGGACTGACCTATCAAGAAAGACTGGATCAACTGGGCTTGTATTCACTGGAGTTCAGAAGAATGAGAGGCGACCTCATAGAAACGTTTAAAATTCTGACGGGGTTAGACAGGTTAGATGCAGGAAGAATGTTCCCAATGTTGGGGAAGTCCAGAACCAGGGGACACAGTCTAAGGATAAGGGGGAAGCCATTTAGGACCGAGATGAGGAGGAATTTCTTCACCCAGAGAGTGGTGAACCTGTGGAATTCTCTACCACAGAAAGTTGTTGAGGCCAATTCACTAAATATATTCAAAAAGGAGTTAGATGAAGTCCTTACTACTAGGGGAATCAAGGGGTATGGTGAGAAAGCAGGAATGGGGTACTGAAGTTGCATGTTCAGCCATGAACTCATTGAATGGCGGTGCAGGCTAGAAGGGCCGAATGGCCTACTCCTGCACCTATTTTCTATGTTTCTATGTTTCTATGGCAGCAGCCTGAGCATGCATAACAGAAGTATGAGCTTCCACTGCAACAATCAGACATTGGATGGCTTCTGCTTGTGCTGCAATGGAAGCTGAGATATTGACCTTCAGACTCTGCATCATGGGTTCACAACTGCTCTAATGGAGTTGCCCATCACTTCCATGCTGGAAAGGATGGGCTCCAAGCTCTGTGCTTTTTGTGGACAGGACATGCCTGGGCAGTTTTTCCACATTGTCTGGTAGATGCCAGTGTTGTAGCTGTACTGGAACATCTTGGCTAGAGGCATGGCTTGTTCTGGAGCACAAGTTTTAAGCATGACAGCCGGGATATTGTCGGGGCCCATAGCATTTGCTGTATCCAGTGTGTTCAGCCATTTCTTGATATCATGTGGAGTGAATCGAATTGGCTGAAAGCTGGTGATGATGGGGACCTCAGGAGGAGACCGAGATGGATCATCCATCGGCATTTCTGGGTGAAGATGGTTGCAAACGCTTCAGCCTTGTCTTTGGCAATGCTAGCCTTTCCCCTGGACCTGGCTCCAGCCCAATTGTACCCGGTGCCTCACTACATGCATATCCTGCCTCTAAAGTCCGCACTGTGCTGGTATCTGAACTGATGGCTGCAAGTATCAGATCAAGTGATGGTGTTTCATCCTCCTCATCACTCTCCTCTCTCTCTTCCTCTTGCACCACTGGCTGGGCAGGCTGGATTTCTTGGCTTTCTGAAATGAGAAAGGCACAAGGGTAAGGTTTTGGTGAGGGGTGGCGAGTGGGGGGAGGAAGCAATGCTTCACCACATGCAGCTTGTAAATCAGAAGAGATTGTAGGATGAGGGGAAGTGAGATGTGAGAAGGAGGATCATGTATGAGGATACTGGCATCTTGTATTCTTTCAGCCCCGTCGCTGGCCACGGGCTCAGCGCAGCCTCTCCCAGTAATGGCCAACACCATCTCCTCCATGGGAGTGAGGTTATGCAGGCGCACCTGTTTCCCACCAGTTAGGTCCTGCTGGTGCTGATTTTAAGCCATCTTTTCCTGCAAGAGAAAGGGAAGTGCCTCATTGAGTGTGGTGCAATGTTTTTAGGTGATGTGCCTGTCATGGTTGAATAGCTGACAGTGTGCAAGCTGTGAGATGTCAGTGTGAGGCTTGTAGCAGTGGTAATGGTGTGTGGGTAAGATGAAGCTATGAATGTGAGGTATGAGTCGTGTTTGGTGGAGATTGTTGGTAGGTGAGTGATGGGGGTGTGGTGCATTGAGTAGTGTGTGAGGCTCGTGAAGAAGATGTTGGCATATGGCATTTGATGATGAATTCACTGACCTTGACCACTCGTGTGCCATCATTAAACTACTTCCTGCACTGCTAGCATCTAACACAGTGGCTATCTGCTCCCACTTCACTTTACACTGCTGCCTGGAGGGCCTCCTGGACCCCTGTGGAAACAGCACTTCTCTCCTTGAGTTGACCTCCTGCAGCAGTGCTGCATCAGAGAACCTTGGTGCATGCTCTCTTCCCTGTTGTAACATGATTTTTCTTTTCTCCTCCTCTCAGTGTCTCAATGAGCCACTGTGGGCAGAATGCACTTCCCCTTTAAGAGTTGCAGACTGCCTTTAAATGGTGCAGACTGCTTTTAAGTAGTGATGCCAGCCTTGCACAAACCTCGGCCCCTTGCTGAGCATTCAGTCACTCAGCAACGTGTTCAGCACTGGGCTGAATGCCACAATCATGGAAAGGAGGAGGCACCACAAAGTTCGTGTGCTGCCTGCAGACCTCCGAACAGGCGCGGGTTGCTAGTGCATCACGATCCCCAGGCCTGTCTTCGGGAGCTAACCAATTTCATGGCCATCCTCTTTAATCTATTTATTCTGCCTACTTTAGTGACCTCACCTGGTAACTAGTTCCACAACTCTGATACCTTTTGTGTAAAAAAAAAAAACCAAACCTCCCTTCCTACTTTTGACCTCCACTTTTAACTTGTGTCCCCTGATATTTGGACCCCTTGTGAACAATTTGCCTGGATTAGCTTGATCAATTCCCTTCATAGTCATAAAAGCTACAATTAAATCAAAGGCCACTTTCTGAAGAAAACACACGCAATTCCTTATCCTCTCCTCCTAACTTATTACAGGTATACCAGATGCCAAATCGAACCATTTAGGAAAATTGACTCACCAATCCTGTACCTCTATCAGCTGGGTGCAGGCAGATTTATCTCTTCTCGTTTCAAAGGACAGATGACATGCAAGATGTACCAGGCCGGAGAGAGGTGTCAAGCTTACGTGGGGACCAGCTGTTTGAGGTATGATGGAAGACACGGAAATCAGACAGAAAGTATGAGTCTGGGGGCTCAGGCTGGAAAGGGGTGGAGACGCAGGGGCTGGGTGTGTGGGCTTGCACGATGCTGCTCCAAGGGGCAGGGGTGCTTAGTTTTGAAAGTTTGGGAGTGGTACACAATCCTGATTACAATAATTTGAAAATGAAAGGCCCATTAACTCCCCCCCTCAAAGTGGGAACAGTGCAGGCGGGTGGGGAGGGGGGGAAGAAATATGATGCGGGAGAGGGTTTGTGCTGCATTCCCAAAGTATTCCCCCCCGCCAATTCCACCATTATTACTTACCTATCTTCAGGCACGGGATGGCCACCTGGCCTAGAGGAGCAGGGGCCTAATTGAACCACGGGTGTCACTATGGCTTGTATGGTTTCTGGGCCAGGTTAGTCCTTAAAAAGAATGTAAAGATTCTTTGTCGGTCAGTCCTGCTCCCCGTGGCCCCTCAAGGATATCTCAGGCCCTGCCCTGCCCCTGCCCCTGCCCCGGGCTTCTTCCCCTCCCCTGATCACAACTTGAAGAGCACCCATCACTCTCTTCCCCCCCCCCACTCAATTCTTATTTACCTTGCAGTAAGTGTCAGTGTATCACAATGGTGGCTTGACCCCTGCCCCCACTTCAATTCTGATCCCGCTTGTCAGCGGTGACGTTAGTCTTGCCAAGTTCGGGCAGGAGTCAGACTCGGAACAAGTAAATGAGGACCGGCAATTAAAATCTCCTGGGCGTCACGTTCTGGAGGGCCAAACGGTTCTCTATCGACTTCGCAACGGCCACAACACATTAAAAAAATCCACGCACAGGCATCTTCTCCCTTCAGCATGTAGTTCGGGACTTGGAATATTCGGTCCTTCATTGAAACACCTGTGAACTCATTCCTATTTGGCATGGAAGCAAGTCATCCTCAATAAGAGGGACCGCCTATGATGATGATGTCGACTTCAGTCATATCACCCCTGATTCCTGCTCGGAGTAAAAATCGTCTATTAAATTACTCAAGAGTTATGCAACAAAGTTACAAAAAGTAAACAGGCCATTTGGTCTAACCAGTCCATGTTGGTGTTTACCATCCATGCGAGCAAATAGGCCAAACACATTTACCGGCACTGATTCAGTATCCCTACATCCGCTTTTCCTTCATCCACCTATCCAATCCGATCTTGAATGTTGTCTTAGGTTCTGCCTCAATGCGCTAACCCTGAAAGTGAATTCCAGAGCCTCACAACTCTCTGTGTAAAAGAGTTTCTCCTGATTCTCTTCACACAAAGGGTAGTGGAAATTCAGAACTCTCTCCCCCAAAAAGCTGTTGAGGATGGGGGGCTGCCCCCCAGGTCAATTAGGGGGGACAATTGATAATGTCACAGCTGAGATTGATAGATTTTTGTTAGACAAGCGTGAAAAATGTTGAGAAACCAAGGCGGGTGGATGGAGTTAAGATACAGATCAGCCAAGATCTAATTGAATGGCGGAACAGGCTCGAGGGGCTGAATGGCCTCTTGCTGTTCCTATGCTCCATGTTCTAAATCTTTTACCTTTAATCTTGGTCCCTCATTCGAGATCCCTCAACGGCTAGAAACATTCTGCTTCTATCCTGCTTCCCATCCTTTAATAATTTTGAACACTTACCCTATAAGTTACATTGTTCAATCAAAAAAGCCTCAATTTTTCAAGTCTTTCATTGTATTTTTCCTCTCTCATTCCAGGCAGCATCCTCGTGAATCTTCATTGTATCCTCTTTAAAGCTTTGATATCCTTCCGATAGTGTGGGGCCCAATACTCAACACAGTACTTTAACTGAGTTCTTATTAAGGTTTTATACGGGCTCATTACCTTTTGGATTTTATATTTTATACCTCTTGTGATAAAACCTGCAATTTCATTATCTTTTTTTTTTGCAGCCTTATTAACCTGAAGTGCTGCCTTTAAAGTTCTGCTTTGGCCCAGCGACAGTGAAGCAAGTGATTTTCTATTGGTTCCTGGATAATAAATAGGATTTTCCTCACCCGTGACAGCTGGATAAATAAGCAAGATCCCATAGCTGTATAAACAAATCTGTTCTGGTTGGTTTTAAACTCTCAATATAACCAAAAGAGGTATGTGCTGTCACCATCCCTTTCGATCTCTGCGTGTCTCATTGTCTCAAGTAAAAATAAGCAGTGGATAATATTTTGACGTTAAAAGGCACTAAAGTTCTTACTCTAGTTCGATGAGGTTGTTTGAGGAATAAGAACATAAGAAATAGGAGCAGGAATAGGCCATACGGCCCCTCGAGCCTGCTCTGCCATTTAATACAATCATGGCTGATCCGATCATAGACTCAGGTCCACTTCCCTGCCCGCTCCCCATAACCCCTTATTCCCTGATCGGTTAAGAAACTGTCTATCTCTGTCTTAAATTTATTCAATGACCCAGCTTCCACAGCTCTCTGAGGCAGCAAATTCCACAGATTTTAAACCCTCTGAGAAAAGAAATTCTGCCTCATCTCAGTTTCTAAGATCATGCCCTCTAGTTCTAGTCTCCCCTATCAGTGGAAACATCCTCTCTGAATCCACCTTGTCAAGCCCTCTCATAATCGTATACGTTTCGATAAGATCACCTCTCATTCTTCTGAATTCCAATGAGTAGAAGCCCAACCTACTCAACCTTTTCTCATAAGTCAACCCCCTCATCTCCGGAATCAACCAAGTGAACCTTCTCTGAACTGCCTCCAAAGCAAATATATCCTTTCTTAAATATGAAAAACAAAACTGCACGCAGTATTCCAGGTGTGGCCTCACCAATACTCTGTATAACTGTAGCAAGATTTCCCTGCTTTTATACTCCATCCCCTTTGCAATAAAGGCCAAGATACCATTAACCTTCCTGATCACTTGTTACGCCTGCATACTACCCTTTTGTGTTTCATGCACAAGTATCCCCAGGTCCCGCTGTACTGTGGCACTTTGCAATTTTTCTCCACTTAAATAATAACTTGCTCTTTAATTTTTTCTGCCAAAGTGCATGACCTCACACTTTGCAACATTATACTCCATCTGCCCACTCACTTAGCCTATCTATGTCCTTTTGCAGATTTTTTGTGTCCTCCTCACACATTGCTTTTCCTCCCATCTTTGTATCGTCAAGGCTTTCGACAAGATCCCACACAAGAAATTAGTGTGCAAAATTAAAGCACATGGTATTGGGGGTAATGTATTGACGTGGATAAAAAACTGGTTGGCAAACAGGAAGCAGAGAGTCGGAATAAACAGGTCCTTTTCAGAATGACAGGCAGTGACCAGTGGGGTGCCGCAGGGTTCAGTGCTGGGACCCCAACTATTTACAATATACATCAATGATTTAGATGAAGGAATTGAATGTAATATCTCCAAGTTTGCAGATGACTAAGCTGGGTGGCGGTGTGAGCTGTGAGGAGGATGCTCAAAGGCTGCAGGGTGACTTGGACATATTAGGTGAGTGTGCAAATGCATGGCAGATGCAGTATAATATGGATAAATGTGAGGTTATCCACTTTGGGGGCAAAAACACAAAGACAGAATATTATCTGAATGGTGACAGATTAGGAAACGGGGAAGTGCAAAGAGACCTGGGTGTCATGGTACATCAGTCATTGAAGGTTGGCATGCAGGTACAGCAGGCGGTGAAGAAGGCAAATGACATGTTGGCCTTCATAGCGAGAGGATTTGAGTATCGGAGCAGAGAGGTCTTACTGCAGTTGTACAGAGCCTTGGTGAGGCCACACCTAGAATATTGTGTTCAGTTTTGGTCTCCTAATCTGAGGAAAGACGTTCTTACTATTGAGGGAGTACATCGAAGGTTCACCAGACTGATTCGTGAGATGGCAGGACTGACATATGAGGAGAGACTGCATCAACTGGGCTTGTATCCACTGGAGTTTAGAAGAATGAGAGGGAATCTCATAGAAACATATAAAATTCTGATGGGACTGGACAGGTTAGATGCAGGAAGAATGTTCCTGTTGCTGGGGAGTTCCAGAACCAGGGGTCACAGTCAAAGAATAAGGGGTAAGCCATTTAGGACCCAGACGAGGAGAAACTTCTTCACTCAGAGAGTGGTTAACCTGTGGAATTCTCTACTGCAGAAAGTTGTTGAGGCCAGTTCATTAGATATATTCAGAAGGGAGTTAGATATGGGCTGAAGGGATCAAGGGGTATAGAGAAAAAGCAGGAAAGGGGTACTGAGGTTGAATGATCAGCCATGATCTTATCGAAGGGCCAAATGGCCTGCTCCTGCACCTAATTTCTATGTTTCTATGTCAGCAAACTTGGCTACGTTACATCCGGTCCCTTCATCCAAGTCGTTAATACAGATTGTAAATAGCGCGCCTCAAATTGTTGCACAGTCCTGGGAGAATCACACCAAAGTATTGTGGGATTTCTCCCCCTGCACATGCTCAGACTGCAGCATCCCGCCAATCACAGGTACAAGTGCCATTCGTAACTCTTTCCAGCTGGCAAAGGTGATGGGTCTGGGAAGAATATCAAATACAGCCCTCGGCTTTTGAGACGCTGAGGCCTCCTAACAAAAATATGTCCAAAGACACACAAGACAATTTTACGGGTAGGTTTTATCATAAAGAGATAAAAGACTCACATATAGTTACTTTCATGCTCACATTACATCCCAAAGTACTTTACAGCCAAAGAAGTGTTCTTGCACCCCCTTTAAAATTGTACCATTTAGCTTGTATTGTCTCTCTTCATTCTGCCTACCAAAATCTATCACCTCACACTTTTCTACGTTAAATTTTATCTGCCATGTGTCCACCCATTCCACCTGTCTATTCCCCTTGGAGTCCATTACTATCTTTCTCACAGTTTACTACACTTGTAGGAGAATGGGGAATAGGTAATGTGCTGATGGTGAGGCTGAGGATATTATTTAGACCATGGAGAGTTTGGTGAGAGGAGGCAGATCTTTGATGGCTTGAGACGTCCAAATAATAATTGCTCTATTCATCTGTGAAGAAGTCCCAAATGAGTCTGGCTTTCAGGTGCCCAGTAGCAGTTGCCACTGTACCTGCTTTTTGTTCTTAATGGGCTTGACCTTCAGCATGAGAAGTGTTACCACCAGCCTCTCTGGCATCCTTTGGGGAATCTACCATCAGTCCTTGCCTGATTGGAAAATTATGAAACATATAACTTGCTACCGCAATTCATGAAATAGTACTCATTGAACTCTCAAGGCCTATTCAGGCAATGGAACCTTCCTTTGAGAATTCCAATAACTTGCCCAGGTCTTATCCTTGTCTTCATCCGTACTTCATTGTAGCACTCCTCTGTAGCACTGGTGACTGTAATGTATTTGCATCATGGGTTCTGTTCTTAAGAATTCATAGCAACACATTGCTATATATAACTAGTTGGTTTATTAACAAAGGTTTAACAATCATGTTACACGTTTCACCCACTAGGCTCGCAACTGCATACCTCATCATGGATGACCGAGACCCAACTGACTGGGGTTTTATTGAGTCTTGTGAACATCAAGTGACTGGCTAAGCCACGCACAATGCAACAGCTCTACAACTATTTTGTTGCATCCGTAAATCAATAAATTATTAAATCATGTGCCCCCTAATTAAAAGGGGGGGGCACTAAAACCGACAATTAAACAAATTAGACTTTAAACATTAAATGGTCAAATTAAAATTTGGTTACAAGCCTGTGAGCATACTCACAGGTACATACGTTGCAGTAACATCATGAGCCACAGGACTAGTGGGTACCCTTTGCCACCCTGCAGTCAACTTGCACCATTCCATCCCATCCCTGTTGAAATAAAGCAGGAATGCTGGAGTAACAAAATATAAACCCACAATGGCAGCTCCCAGCATATCATGGATTCATATTCAAGAAACGGTGCCTACCGTAGGAAATGAGCTGCACATTCAAAGAATGGAAGCCTTTGTGGTGCGTACAGATATGGGCATTTACATTTGGGAGCACACCATCCACATTAATACAATCAATGCTCTCCACAATCCTGGAGAATTCAACGATTCTGAGAAATTTGATGACCCTCTCAGTCATATGCCTGGGACGACTGTTGAATTGCATTAACTGAGCTGCTCTGGCAAAAAGGGCATTTCTGACTTGTCTTATAACAGGCATGTATAGCAAATTGGCTGATCTGGCAAAAGTTCTCTGTGGCTCCCTGGAATGAGCCTTTGGCGAGGGTACAGAAGAGATTTACTGGAATGGTTCCAGGGATGAGGGAATACATTTACGTGGATAGACTGGAGAAGCTGGGATTGTTCTCCTTAAAGCAGAGAAGACAAAGAGGAGGTTTGATAGAGGTGTTTAAAATCACAAAGGATTTAGATTGCGTAAGTAAAGATTAACTGTTTCCAATGACTGAAGAGTAGATAATCAGAGGGCACACATTTAAGGTGATTGGCAAAAGAACCAGAAGCGACATGAGGAAAAACTTTTTTACACAACGAGTGGTTAGGATTTGGAATACGCTGCCTGATAGAGTGGTGGATACAGATTCAAAGGTAACCTTAAAAAGGGAATTGGATAAATACTTGAAGGAGAAAATTGTAGGGACCTACTGAAAGAGCGGGGGAGTGAGACTAACTAGATTTCTCTTCGAAAGAGCCGGCGCGGACTCGATGGGCTGAATGACCACATTCTGTGCTACACTATACTACAATTCTATGACTCTGCAGGGAGCTAATGGATTGTTTCCCAGTGCTGCTATCATGAGGAGAGGCAGCCTCTGAGGCACGCTCATTAGCAGCTCCACTGGTACTGATAACAGGATTCAGGCCACCTAAATCAGCAGGAGAACAGACCACATAGCTTCAGAAAGAGCCTCAAAATCTACAGCGAGAGAGAGAGAGTCAACCAAATATCCTTTAGTCCCTCTGAGATGCTTCCCTGTATACTTCGCAATTTGGTTGTCAATTACATCTCTAGATGGTCCAGCAAGGCCTACAGTTCTTCATTGAGTTGACTGACTTACTTAGATCTTTTATAAAGTGCAACTACCACGTCCTTCAGACTACTCTACGATGAATTAAGTTCCTCTCAGATACTGGCAGACAGCCAGGCAGCAGAGTGCACCATTATCTAAGCCAACCGTCACACATTTTGGGAGATATTGCATAGTAGCTCCATATGTGCCTGATGTTCTGCTAGCGCCGTTCTTCACGTGGCAAGAGCCCTGAGAACACCTTCCTCACATTCTGCAGCCAGGCCACACTTTCACACCTACATCCTAAGTAGATAAATCCCCAGGCCCGGATGAAGTGTATCCCAGGCTGTTAAGAGAAGCAAGGAAGGAAATAGCAAAGGCTCTGACCATCATTTTCCAATCCTCTCTGGCTACAGGTATGGTGCCGAAAGGACTCGCAGATTGCCAACGTTGTAGCATTGTTTAAAAAGGGATAGACCGAGTAATTACAGGCCAGTCAGCCTAACCTCGGTGGTGGGCAAATGATTGGAAAACATTCTGAGGGAGAGTATTAATTGTCATTTAAAAAGACACGGATTAATCAAGAATAGTCAGCATGGATTTGTTAAGGGAAGGCTGTGTCTGACTAACTTGATTGAATTTTTTGTGGAGGTAACAAGGAGGGTCGATGAGGGTAGTGCATTTGATGTAGTCTACATGGATTTTAGCAAGGCTTTTGACAAGGTCCCACACGGCAGACTGATCAGAAAAGTAAAATCCCATGAGATCCAAGGAAAAGTGGCAAGGTGGATCCAAAATTGGCTCATTAGCAAGAAACAAAGTGTAATGATCGATGGGTATTTTTGTGACTGGCAGGTTGTTTGAAGTGGGGTTCCACATGACTCATAGTAGGCCCCTGGCTTTTTGTGGTATACGTCAATGATTTAGACTTGAATGTAGGGGGCATGATTAAGAAGTTTACAGATAATACCTGTACAAAAATTGGCAGTGTGGATGATAGTGAGGAAGAAAGACATATATAGGGCTCAATTTTCCTCAGTATTTGCGCCATTTTTTTTGGAGCAGGCTGCTTTTTCTGGCCTAATTTTAAAATCCCCAGTTTCCCCAATCAATTTGCACCAGTGTAACTCAGTTACAAATTTTTTAAGTCAGTTTTTTTTTTGAGCCAAAGGGGGCTTAACCAGCTTCTGGCCATTTAGGGAAGTTTGGTCAGCTGAGTTACTCCAGCTCTGATTAGACCAGCGTATGTGGCCTGTCCTGAAAAACCTTCCCTAGAGTTAAGGAAATCGGCGCAGGTAAGGAAAGTGGCGCAGCAGATGCCCGGACACACTGAAAGAACTGAAAAACACATAGCAGCAACTTACCTCCAACTCTGCCCGAAGGCTGTCCGGTCCCATTCTCGGTCCCTGATTCACACACACAGTCCAGTCCCATTCTCGGTCCCTGATTCACACACACAGTCCAGTCCCATTCTCGGTCCCTGATTCACACACACAGTCCGGTCCCATTCTCGGTCCCTGATTCACACACACAGTCCAGTCCCATTCTCGGTCCCCGGTTCACACACACAGTCCGGTCCCATTCTCGGTCCCTGATTCACACACACAGTCCGGTCCCATTCTCGGTCCCCGGTTCACACATACAGTCCGATTACACAGAGAGAGAGATACCCGAAATGGCGAATGAGAATGGGACCGGACAGCTTTCGGGCAAGGCTTTGTGTTTTTCAATTCTTTTAATGTGTTGGGAGGTGGCTGTATGATTTACTTTGCAGCCTCAGCTCGCATTGTGTCCCTAGTTACCATGGCAGCCCGATCTTTTTGGCGCAGATAAACGCTTCACTCCACTCGGGTTAGGCCATGCCAAAATGAAGAGATCCAACGGGAAACTTACAAACTTTTTTTTTGGCGTACTTGGACCCCCAAAAATCGGGCGTTTCTGTTCAAGTACGCCAAAAAACGCTTTGGAGAAAATTGTGCCCATAGAGTGTAGAAAAATATCAATGGACTGGTCATGTGGGCAGAACAGTGGCAAATGGAATTCAATCCGGAGAAGTGCGAGGTAATGCATTTGAGGAGAGAAAACAAGGCAAGGGAACACACAAAATAAATGGTAGGATATGGAGAAGTGTAGAGGAACATATGGACCTTGGAGTGCATGCCCACAGATCCCTGAAGGTAGCAGGACAGGTAGATAAGGTGGTTTAGAAGGCAAACGGGATACTTTCCTTTATTAGCTGAGGCATAGAATATAAGAGCAAGGAGGTTATGCCTGGATTGTATAAAATACTAGTTAGGCCACAGCTAATGATGATGATGATAATGAGAGTACTGCATACAGTTCTGGTCACCACAATGGAGGAAAGATGTGATTGCACTAGAGAGAGTACAGAGGATATTTACAATGATGTTGCCAGGACTGGAGAATAATAGCTATGAGGAAAGATTGGATTGGCTGGGGTTGTTTTCTTTGCAATAGAAGAGGCTGAGGGGAGACTTAATTGTGGTGTATAAAATTATGAGAGGCTTAGATAGACTGGATAGGAAGGACCTATTTCCCTTAACAGAGAGGTCAATAACCAGGGGGCATAGATTTAAAGTAATTGATGGAAGGATTAGAGGGGAGTTCAGGAGAACTTTTTTCACCCAGAGGGTGCTGGGGGTCTAGAACTCACTGCCTGAAATGGTGGTAGAGGCAGAAACCCTTTTTGCATTTAAGAATTACTTGGATATGCACTTGAAGTGCTGTAACCTACAGGGCTACGGATCAAGAGCTAGAAAGTGGCATTAGGCTAGATAGCTCTTTTTTGGTAGGCACAGACATGATGGGCCAAACGGCGTCCTTCTGTGCCGTAATTCTCTATGATTCTATGATCCTCCGGCTTCCTTGTGCTCCGTGTCTCACCGTGTGTCAATTCCTCATCAACACTATCTGTGCTCCCTCAAGTGGGTGTCGCTGGGCTTCTGAGCACAAGGGAGAGGGTGAATGACGAGGTCAGTGAGTGAGTGAGTTATCAAAAGTAGGTGGGTTTGCATTGTCTCGCTCTTCAGCATTCTTCACATCGGTGTCCCAGCTTACAGCCTCTGGAGGAAAAAACACAGTACCACTAACTTCATAGGATTACATAGGATATACGGCACAGAAACAGGCCATTTGGCCCAACCAGTCCATGCTGGCTCCAGTTTATGCTCCACTCGAGCCTCCTCCCATCTTTCCATCCAACTCTATCCGCATAACCCTCTATTCCCTTCTCCCTCATATTTTTGTCTAGGTCCCTCTGAACACCAACATTTTCCAATCTCTCACCATCTATTTTTCCCGCCAAAGTGGATAACTTCACATTTCTCCACATATTCCATTTGCCATATTCTTGCCCACTCACTTAGCCTGTCTATATCCCCTTGAAACCTCTTTGCATCCTCCTCACAACTTACATCCCCACTTAGCTTTGTATCATCAGCAAACTTGGATATATTACATTTGGTCCCCTCATCGAAATCATTGATATAGATTGTGAATAGCTGAGGCTCAAGTACCGATCCTTGCGGTACCCCACTAGTTACAGCCTGCCAACCTGAAAATGACCTGTTTATTCCTACTCTCTGTTCTCTGTCTGTTAACCAATCCTCAATCCATGCTAGTATATTACCCCCAATCCCATGAGCCCTAATTTTGTTTAATAACCTCTTGTGTGGCTCCTTATCGAATGCCTTCTGAAAATCCAAATATACCACATCCACTAGTTCCTCCTGATCTATTCCGTTAGTTACAACCTCAAAAAACTCTAACAGATTTGTCAAACATGATTTCCCATTTATAAATCCATGTTGATTCTGCCAAATCCTATTATTCTTTTCTAAGTGCCCTGTTGCCATGTCCTTAAAATAGATTCTAACATTTTCTCTACTACAGATGTCAGGCTAACTGGTCTGTAGTTCCAACAGCAATGTGCGGTTGACTCTTAACTGCCCTCTGAAATGGCCTAGCAAGCCACTCAGTTGTACCAAACCACTACGACAAAGTCAGTACTGTGGGAGTACCTGCACCACACGGACTGCAGAGGTTCAAGAAGGCGGCTCACCACCACCTTCTCAAGGGCAATTAGGGATGGGCAATAAATGCCAGCCTTGCAAGCAACGACCACATCCCGTAAACAAATCAAAAAAAGATGCAAGGAGCATCAATTGTTACACAATCTGTAAGGAATTTTGATAGTCCAATATACCAGTAGTGCAATAATTGGAAATTATTTTAAGCTGCTTTCTGATTATAAAACTCCTATCAGAGCGGACAGCGATTCCCTTTCATAAAACAGATCCCAGGAGTAAGCAATAACTGAATTACTCTATACTGTTAACCGAATGATTTTCATCTGTGATATTCTTTAGAGGTTTGACTACATATGGCTGCTTGAGATAACTTGTTTCTTGGGAATCAGGATAATGCTTTCATCAAGTGACAGGGTATGCAGGGATATTCTACAGTATCAGGAGAATATCAATGTATCTTCAAAGCCCCTGTCCAGTGATAGAAACACAGTGGCCCCTGCCACCGCAACACATGAGGACTGTGAACTATCCCATGGTAGACAATATTAAAGCTTTGCTATGGATCATTTTCTGTTTATTATGTGATCTAAGTATGCTAAATATGATTATTTGCCCTTGTTTCACAAGGTCCGATGATATTTTAATAAAAATCATCTGACTCAGTGGCCTCGATTTGAACTGCCCCTCCGACGGGCGGGAGAAGGTCGGGGATTGCGTTAAAATATCAGGATCGAGCAACCCGACTCCATTTACATTTTTTAACATACTGAGATTTGGGCATTGACAAGGCTCCCGCAAAACGTAGGCTGCGGCCTAATTAACATTCCAAAGTCGAGGCCTAATGACATCATCGCGCGTGATTTAAAGTGAATTGGAAGTGAGGGGGAGGCCGGAGCTGTCGGCTGCCTGGCAGCTGATCCAAGGCGGGAGATGCACAATCCTAAAGGTCAGTGCTAAAGATCAGCTACTTTTAGCACTCCTTGTGGGCAGGAGGAGCAGTTGTGCTCCCCCGGGGCCGCACAACGAAGCCTTCGGCCGCCCCCAGTGCCCGGATCCTCACTCTCCCACTGGACCTGCTCCTCCACCCTGGCTCCGATCTCCAGCTCCACTCTCCCCACCAACCCCTGCCCCTCCCTGCCGATCTCCAGTCTCTCCTCCACCTCAGCCCCACCCACCCCCCGCACTGCCTCCCCCCGCCCCCTAATCTATAGTCTCCCCTCCGATCTCCAGCCTCTCCCTGGCCCTGATATCCAGCCCCACTGCCCCCTCCCCAACCCCTGATTTCTGGACTCCCCTCCGATCCAGGCTCTGTAAGCTTGTAATGTTTGTAACTCCACACTGTGGATGTGGACGTATTGTGTACTGCAACTGCAGAGTTAATAATAAACAGAACCAGGCTGTTCCGGAGACTTCCAACTGAGCTGCCTGCCATGTTAGAAGCTGTGTGTGCTGTGCTCTGTGAATATATCACATTTGGCGATGAGATGGGATTTTTCGGATGATTTAAAGCTTAAATTTTGTTGGTGTAGGATTCAGCCAGCCGACAGAGAGACTTTGGAAGTTTCGGTCTTTGGAAAAAGCTACATAAATCCGAGGTAAAATACAGCACACAGTGCTAACAGCTGGAGATTAAAATGGCAGGTGTAATGGGACATTTGGGTGAATATAGACATGACTGGGAATGTTTTAAAGTGTATGTGGATTAGCTAGAAATGTATTTCACTGCAAATCGAAGTTCCAGACAATGCAGTCCAGAACCGGGCTGTGTTGGAACATAAGAAAGCGATCTTCTTATCGGAGGCAGGTCCGGCATTATATGACACTCTGGTAAATCTGCTTGTGCCTGAAGGGCCAAAGGACACAACGCTTAAAGAGATGTTAATGAAGCTGGAGCAGCACTATAGCCCCAAACTGTTAGAAATTGCTGAAAGCTATCATTTCGGGATTTGGAATCAAAAGTCTGATGAATGTATCAGTGATTATATTGTACCATTAAAAAAGCTATCGAATCACTGTAATTTTGGAAACATTCAAAACTGAGCATTACGGGATCGCTTTGTCTGTGCAGTGAAAAATGATGCGATCAGAAGGAAGTTATTGACGACGGATGACTTGACTTTTGAGGTTGCTTGTCAGACAGCGAGGTTAATGGGCATGGCCGAACAATATTCCCAAGAATTAAACAATAATTACAGTTGTCAATCAACCGAGGTAAATCACCTGCAGATTCAAAGCTAAAGACGGTGGGGCCCAAAGTCTCAGAAACTGGAAATTCTAACAGAGCTTCGAAGTGGTGCTATAGGTGCCTGGGACAACACATTGCTCAAAGTTGTCCATACGTGAAGGCAGAGTGTTTCTTCTGCAGAAAGACTGGGCATCTTGCGAAGGCATGCCGACTGAAGGGTAAACCAGCTTTTAAAGCTATGAGTCTAGCGTTCAAAGCTATGAGTAGAAATCCCAAGAGACTACATAGCATGGAAGAACAACAACAGGACGAGGAGATGTTAGAGTTACACGTCATCAGGAGCACCAGGTTAACGGACAGCGATTCGGAAAGCATCAAAATCCACATAGATGTTGCGGGATTCAAGATACCAATGAAAATTGACATGGGTGCATCCGTGAGTGTAGTACCGGAGTCACTATATCGTGACAAATTGCGTGATTTTCAGCTGGAGAAATCCAAGATAGAGCTGCGAGGATACTCGGAAGAGAAAATTCCTGTGGTAGGTCGTATCACCGTACCGGTGAAATATAAAGATCAATTTCAGAACTTACCTTGAACAGTAGTGAAAGGAGACAAGCCTGCCTTACTAGGAAGAAATTGGTTGAGCTCACTGAAGCTGGATTGGAGTAAGATTTTCTGTGTGGAAGTGAGATTTTCATCAACAGATGAGGTTATCAAGAAGTATCCGAAGGTGCTCTGCGAAACGGGCAGTCCGAACCAAGGCTTCAAGGTGAGTGTCAGGGTGCAGAAGGACGCTAGATCGGTTTACTACAAGCCACGTTCCGTACCGTATGCACTCAAGGAGAAAGTTGAGCAAGAACTCAAAAGACTAGAGACTTAGAACATTATTTGTAAGATAAATCGATGTAATTGGGCTACACCTATTGTTGTTGTACCTAAGTCCGATGGTAAAGTAAGATTGTGTGGTGATTATAAAGTAACCGTAAACCAGGTTCTTGAGGGTAATGTCCCCAATACATTGCCGAATATAGAAGATTTGTTCACAACACTGACAGGTGGTCAGATCTTCTCAAAACTGGATCTTACGAATGCCTATTTACAGCTTGAACTAGATGAGGAGTCCAAATCAGTTTGACTATAAATACTCATCTAGGCCTATATCAATTTAATAGGCTACCGTTTGGAGTGTCTTCCACCCCTGCCATATTCCAAGGGGTGATGAACCAGATTTTGCAAGGTATTGAAGGGGTAGTATGTTATTTGGATGACATACTAATTTCAGCACCAAATAGGCAAATTCATAATAACATATTGAATGAAGTCCTCAAATGGCTAGAGAAGTACAGAGTACGAGTGTCTGCTCGTAAGTGTGAGTTATTTAAAAACTCAGTGGAGTACTTAGAGTACAGAGTAGACAAAGATGGTTTACATCCAACCAAGGAAAAACTGGATGCAATCAGAAATGCACCCACTCCCAGGAATGTCATTGAACTTCGTTCATTCTTGGGTCTTTTGAACCATTATGGGAAGTTCCTACCAAATTTGGCTGCAGTATTACATCCACTGAATGAACTTTTGAAAAAACAGGTCCATTGGAAGTGGTCAAAAGAATGCGATACAGCATTCAAGGAGTATAAAAGCACATTGGTAGAGAGCACCATGTTAATTCACTATGACATATCTACGGAGATTAAGCTAGCATGTGATGCCTCTCCGTATGGAGTTGGGGCAGTGATCTCTCATGTATCACGAAGGGGGGAGGAGAGAATAATTGCTTTTGCTTCACGCACTCTCAGTGCCAGTGAGAGTAATTATGCGCAAATTGAAAGGGAAGCTTTGGCATTAATTTTTGGGGTCAAGAAATTTTAAAAATCCGTGTATGGTCGTAAGTTTACCATCGTTACGGACCATAAGCCCTTAACAGCAATCCTCCATCCAAAGTCCCCAGTTCCAACATTAGTGGCAGCCCGAATGCAGAGATGAGCTTTGATTTTGTCAGCATATACATATGATATTGAATATAGACAATCAGCTGATCAAGTAATGCTGATGCTATGTCTAGATTGCCTTCCACATCACAAGTTACACCCGATAGGGAAGGTGTTTTATTTTTCATACATTAATGAACTGCCAGACACAGCTGAAGAGATTGGTAGAGCAACCAAACGTGACCCAATGATATCAAAGTGTATGATTATATTGCAAATGGATGGTCAAACCAGGTAACAGACAAAGATACACATCCATTCTTCATTCGTAGAAATGAATTATCAGTCGATAAAGATTGTATCATGTGGGGTGCCACAGTGGTTGTACCAAATAAATTCAGGTCCAAATTACAACAACTGTTCATTGTGATTGATAGCCATTCGAAATGGGTTGAGGTGTTCCCAATGTGGAAAATAACAACAAGTAAAACATTGGACATTTTACGAAGATTATTTTCTTCATTTGGCCTCCCTGAAGAAATTGTTTTGGATAATGGACCACAATTTCATTCAGAAGAATTTTCACAATTCACGAGCAAAAATGGTATGAAACATACCAAGGTTCCACCATACCATCTGCTTAGAATGGTGCAGCAGAGCACACTCTATAAATTGTTAAACGTGCCCTCATAAAACAAATGTTAGATAAAAATCCAAGGAAACGACAGTTGTCATTGGATCACAAATTAGATAATTTTTGATTACATATCGTAATACTCCTCATATAACTACTGGTAGAACACCAGCAGAGTTGTTTCTCAAACTACAGCCACGAACCAGATTCTCGTTGTTAAAACCAAATTTGGCACAATCCATAGAAGAGACACAATTACGACAGAAAGAGAATCATGATGGAGGTAGAGTAAAAGAGAGAAGTGTAAAATTAAACAGAAGGTGAGAGTGAAGAACCACCACCATAAATGGTTAAAGTGGTTACCAGGAAGAGTGGTGAATATGTGAGGTCCTCGCACATATTTGGTAAAGGTGTTTGATAATGGACAGGTTAGGTTTGTTCATATTGATCATATTTTACCAACAGACATGGAAGGAGTTGAAGGTGGGAATAATTCAATTATTTCTGACTCATCAGTTAGTTTTAATACACCAGTAGTAAATCCTAAATCTAATGTACTGGAAAAAATTCAGGAGAGAATCAGAATGAAAGTCTGAGTCCGAGTCAGGAAAACAAAGAGCCTGAAGTTAGAATGAGTTCAAATGAAAATGAAATAAATTCCGTGGAGGAAAACGTTCCTCAGGATGAGCCTCGAATAAGTGTGAAATCGACACCATGTTTGGAAGGTTCTGTTCGAGAGCGAAGGTATCCTCTTCGAAACAGAAAACAAGTGGTAAAGTTAAATTTGTAAATATGGAAAAAAAATAAGTCTATATCCTGTGTTATGTATAAAAATGAAAGTTATGTATGATGTTTGTAATAATAACTTCTTCATTAAGGAGGGAGAATATAATGTCTGTCAACTTGTAATGTTTGTAGCTCCACACTGTGGATGTGAACGTATTATGTACTGCAACTGCAGAGTTAATAATAAACAGAACCAGGGTGTTCCGGAGGCTTCCGACAGAGCTGCCTGCCATGTTAGGAGCCGTGCGTGCTGTACTCTGTGAATATATTACAAGTCTCCCCTCCGATCTTCAGCCCACCCCATCCGACCCCGATCTCCAGCCCCCCAACCCCTGTCTCTGATCTCCAGCCTCCCTCTGGCACCGATCTCCAGCCCCCACACTACCTCCACCCATGGTTCCAATCTCCAGCTTCCCCCGGCCCCGATATCCAGCTTCACTGCCCCCCTCCACAACCCCAGATCTCTAGCCTCCCCTCCGATCCAGGCTCTGAACCCCAAGCCCTCCCCCCCCCCCCCCAGATCCCAACACCCGACCCCGATCTCCAGCTTCCCCTCTCTTCATTGACCCGATCTCCAGCATCTCTAGGCCTAGATCTGTAGTGCCCACCCAACACTCCCTCCCCACCCACAGCCCGATCTCCAGCCCCCCACCCAGGCTCCAATCTCCAGCCATCCCGCCAGCTCTTATCTTCAGCCTTCCCCTCCCCCCAGCAAATTGTAGCCCAGAGCTGATGCTTCCTTCCGAGTGCTGGGGACTGCCTCATGGGTCCCCTGTTGCAGCCTCGTCGCTAAATTTCCATCCCGCCCACCAGCTACGCTGTCAACTTGTGCAGCTGCCGGGCGGAGGTGGCACAACAGTATTTTAATGAGACCCTGTCGTTAAGATCAGCAGAACCTCCACGTCCTTGGCCTTGCCGGGTACTTCCCCTGATTACGGGCTCCCCCGTGCCCTCCCCGATGCCCCGTTAATATCGGGATCTGTGTGACTATTCCCTTTTCACTTCAGACTGGCAGTTTCTAGCCTTTCTTAATTGTGCTCTTCACATACTGTATCTGATGGTTGAACATCTCTTATTTATGTTCTATTTCTTCTTGGGAAATGGGCAATACTGGAAAGACAGCATCTATTAACTATCCCTAGCTGCCCCGAGGACGTTCAGAGTTGACCACATAGTGTAGGACTGGAGTTGTTAGGTAGGGGTGGCAGGTTCCCCTCCCTGAAGGACTTTAATGAACCAGTTGAGTTTTTATAACAATCCTGCAGTTTCGACTTGCAATTTCTGGTGTCAGCCCACAAATGATCCAATCCATTGAATTAAATTTCACATCTTGCCACAGTGGGATTGTGAACTCACAATGTCCGAATTACAACCCAGTATTGTAACCGCTACATTACCATACCCTTAGAAAATGCTTTGACTTTCTGGAGATTTAGCAGTTTTTTGTTCGGTTATTTTGATACCCATATAAACATCCCTTACATATTCCAGTGCCAAGACAAAACAAATCTGAAATTTCGGGAAAAAGAAGTTGGAAAAAACCCGCAAACTATTACTTTGAGATGACATGAGACTGACCTGACAGTATTGCCAGTGGAATGTGCACTCCGCCAATGGGATCAGGATCTGGAATAAAAGCGATCCCCGCCCGATGTCACTGCCACTGGCCTCACGTTCTGTGCCTGCTGGCTGGAAAACCTTCCTTGTGAACCCCAGCAAAAAGAGAAACTTAAACTTGATAGCTTAGGAACGGAAAAAAGAACATTCCAAAAAATAAGACCAATGTTAGTCACTAACACATTCAGGAGTTTCAGATCATGTTCACCATCCACTCGAACTTCACCCTTACGGTTTATATTATGAGCTGAGTTTGGAACACACTCTTATATGTTATGCAACACATTCTTTGTTACTCTAAGGCCGAGAAATTGGCCTCCTTAGCACCTCGGGTTAAGCCTCCGGGGGACAATAACGGGGCGCTAACCACTTACCGACCGGGTGCGGCGAGATGAACGACTCCTGCTAACTTCGGCGGGAGGTTTGCAGCGGCGGTAAGACATTGCGCCCCAAACTCCTTCGCCTGAAGATCGTGACGTCATCGCCAAACTTCGGTTCCGCCCCCTCCAGCATCGGCGAGCAAAAACACCGACAGTTGCAGGAAGCGTTGTTCGGGAGGCCGAGGTAAGTGCAAAATTTCTACAATGCTGCTTTTCAATTTTTTTCATTCCCCTTTGGCTGCGACCGATCAGCCCGGCATTCTGCTGCAGTGCATGGGTTGATCGGACCAGATCACGGTTGCCGTCAAGCCTGTCCCAATGCAGAGCCTGCAGTGATGGCTCGTCCTTTTAAGGGAGGCAAGGAGCCTCGGAATACAACAGCGCTGCACGGCCCATTGAGCAGCGCTGCACCACTCCTGCCCCGCCTACATCCTTTAGTGGAGTGCAAACACCGAATTCTTTAATGATTCCCAGCATTCAAAAGTTAACGCTCCAGACGGGGCACTCTTGAATTTCTCCCCCTAAGTTTATTGGTTATACTTGCCAGTCTCCTGTCAGATTGTAGTCTAGTGCACGGAGTTCACTGTGTTTATGTCACGTCACTCTGAGCAGCACATTACAGTCCAAAGAAATTCATGGTTGAAAAGGAGCCAGATCAGATCAGTTGTTGAAAACACATTCTAAATTACCTCAGGATCGCTAATTAAAGACATCGGCACCGTTGTGCTTCCTAATTGAAATCGTGCCGTGCTTTCATGATTCACAATGTGTGATATTTTAAGAATATAGCCGTGTCTCATATCATTCTCCCATTTTCCGCTTGCTCTGTGGAAAGGGATGAGAAGAAACAAAGGCTAAATACCAGCAGCAGCAAATGAGAGCTGTGAAGTGACAAGGTAGAAATGAGAGGGATAATAATATATAAAGAGAAAGAATAGTTACAAAGAGTGGAAAAAGAGAAACAAACATGAATAAAAGAGAATGAGAGGAAGAAAATAGCTTATTTTATTGCCACATTAATATAATTCTGGAGGATACAGTTTCAGTTCTATTTTCACAGTGATATAAGTCAATGGTACATTGGCCTAACAGAGCTGAATGTTAAGAGTTTAACAACTGCTTTATATTACAGCCAATTTAAGGCCTTACCAGTGCACGCCCATCCCTTCTGAGTGATTTCTGATTAATTGATTGAAATTTTTTGTTAGGTAAGGATATTAAAAGTTATAGAACCAAGGCAGGGAAATGGAGTTAGGATACAGATCAGCCATGATCTAATTGAATGGCGGACAAGGCCGGTGGGGCCTAATGACCTACACCTGTTCCTATGTTCCCATAATTTGGCTGATCGCTCTTCCTATAGTTTTTGGGAGGTCCTGAGATTGTGAAAGCCGCTGGAGAAATACCACCAACGATGTCTCCGCAAGATCCTATAAATCCCCTGGGAGGACAGATGCACCAACATTAGCGTCCTTGACCAGGCCAACATCCACAGCACTGAAGCACTGACCACACTTGATCAGCGTGCATTACTATGCCGCTAGTGTTGCATTCTACATGCTCTAGCAAGGCGGCATCATGTCGGTGGCCGAAGGAGTAGAGACCCTGAAGGTCGGGGCAGGAGGCCATACCCTCCACGACTTTACCGACGGCCACGCTCATACCTGGACCTGTCCGAGGAACAGTGTGGCAGAAGGCTGCGCTTCTGAAAGGATGTTAGAGAGATAGGCATCACCTGCAGGCAGTCCTGCAGCCTCACATCAGCACCAGGCAGTGAAGGTCACGGTGGCATTCACCTTCTATGCCTCCGGCTCCTTTCAGGCTGCATCAGGGGACATATGCAGCATCCCACAATTCGCAGCACATCCGTGACACAGGCTCTCTACACATGTTGAATGGACTTTATTAACTTCCCGATGACCAGGGAGAAACAGAATGTGCACGCATGTGGGTTTGCCAGGATAGTGGGCTTCCCAAGGATGCAAGGAGCAATTGACTACACACATGTGGCCTTGCGAGCACCATTCGAGAATGCAGAGGTATTCATTAACAGAAAGGGATACCAATCCCTAAATATGTAGCTGGTGTGCGACCACACGCAGCGCATCCTCGCAGTCAATGCTTGCTACCCTGGAAGCGCACATGATGTGTTTGTCCTCCGGGAGAGCACTGTGCCATAACTGTTTCAGCCACCATGGGAAGGCCGAGGCTGGCTGCTCGGGAACAAGGGATACGGCCTGGAGACCTGGCTTCTGACCCACCTCCACGACTCCACCACAGAACCGGAGGAACGCTACAATGAGAGCCATGCCACCAACCGCAACATCATAGAGCAGAGAATAGGGCTGCTGAAACAGTGATTCTGATGCCTGGACCACTCTGGAGGCAGCCTTCAATATTCTCCTCACCAGGTCTCACTATTCATTGTGGTGTGCTGCATGCTGCACAACGTGGCCATCTTGATGGCCCAGGCCTTGCCAGTGGGGATCTCAGGCCCTCCTCAGGAGGAGGAGGAGGAAGAGGAACAGGAGCCTGGCATCGCCGTGAGTGTCCCGCAAGACGACGAGGGCCAGCAGCATGAACGGAGGAGGCAGCATGCCAATGTTGGCGGCGCCAGGGCTATTCGGCGGTGGCTCATAAGGCATCGGTTTGCTTAAATGGAGGGAGCTGAGGAATGCAGCCAATAATGACCATGCATTGTGCCACGATAATGTCACATCTCCATCACAATTCCACAGTCATACAGCAGAGGCTGCAGGAGACGGTCAAAGTAACATTTTATTTTTTAACATCCCTCAAACAATCCCAAAAACCCTGCAAACAAAAACAATGGAGCTACCGCCCCTTCAAAGAACACAAAAGATCATATGTACAGAGGTTCCAGACCCTCAAATAATAAAAAAATGGAGCTACTGCCCCTCCAAAGAACACAAAAGATCATTATAATGGAGAACATACGTACAGAGGCCCCATGGGAACACATTTCCTCAGTACGCCTTGCGCTGGAATTTCCCACCCCTCTGTCATACCCGCCTCCCACACTTACTGCTCCTTCTCAATGTGGCCTCAGTACCTGCAGCAAGGCCGCTTGAGGGCTGCTGTGTGTCTGAGGAAGGCAGGACAGATGATCTACGATGACGCTCTGGACCAGGTGTGGGCCTAGAGGCCCAATTGCTGACTGCACCACCTCAGGATGGGCGGCTGCAGTGTGGGATGTCTGGGGTACAGACCACGGCAGGTGCAGAGGCGGACTGGCAGTGGCTGGAGCCGCAATGCTGTCATCGTGAGGAAGGACAGCACCTTCCATTTCCAGCGACTCACTGCCATTCCTTCGGGGTGGAGCCAGAGCATCAGCAGTAATGTGTGCAACCACAGATTGCTGACCTGTCCGACTGTGGGGATGACAGAGAGGATAGTGACAGACATTGCTTGCATGGCATTGCTCTGAGACTGCATAAACGCAGCCTGCGCTTGAAACGCTGCAGTCTGAGAGTGCATGCTAGTAACCAGTGTCTGCATGACATCACGAAGACCTTGCGTGGCTTCGGCTTGTGATGTCATGGCTGCTGCCACATCAACCACGGCATGCGCTATCACCTCTGTGACCTCACTGTCGTTCGTTGAGCCCACATCCTGGTTTAACCGGGCAAGGATGGGCTCAGTGGACTTCTGAGGGGCGTGGGCAATGCTTGAGGCGGCCTTGGTCACACTCACACAGTTTTGTATGGAGAAAGAGTCAGACTGAACACTGAGCTCAAAGTAAAGTGTGACCTTAGTCTTTTATTGCAGGTCTCCAGATTGCCTCTCCAACCTGTGAAGCCTCCTTAAATACCTGTGCTCCCAAGGGATTATGAGATCCCTTGGGACTCCAGGGGATGAGCTCTCTGGTGGCTGTACAGAGTAAATACCAGTCCACATATATAACACTACCCCCACCCACCCCACCGCCCCCCGCAAAGTCAATAGTGTAACTATTTACAATGTGAGTTGGTCTGGGGCCCTTCTTGTCCTGGTTGATCGCCTCGGTGTGAAAGCTGGTGTTGTTGAATCATTTGTTGGGCCCACGCTGGGCTGCTGTGCAGCTGGCCTTGCTGGGCTGCCTAGAGTAGTGGGCCCTGCAGGGCTGCTGTGGATGATGGGTTCTGTTTCGTGGTCAACCGTGATGCCGGCTGCCACTGGTGTGAATGTTGGGGAATCAAAAAAGGTAGGGTCCATGGTGGGTTGCTCAGGATAGTCCATGAATCTGAGTTTGATTTGGTCCAAGTGTTTCCGGTGAATGAGTCCATTTGAAAGTTTGACCCGAAACACCGTGCTCCTCTCTTTGGCCACGACAGTGCCGGGAAGCCACTTAGGACCTTGTCCATAATTTAATACAAATACAGGATCATTGATTTCAATCTCGCGTGACACATTTGCTCTATCATGATATGCACTTTGTTGAAGCCGCCTGCTCTCTTCCTGTTCATGTAGTTCAGGGTGAACTAATGAGAGCCTTGTCTTAAGTGCTCTTTTCAGCAAGTGGGATCCCAGTGAGTGAGTGGGGTCTCGTGCGATTGCTAAGCAGGACTGGGATAGGCGAGTCTGCAGTGAGTCTTCAGTTACCCTCTTCAAGCCTTGCTTGATGGTTTGCACTGCTCTCTCTGCCTGACCATTGGACACTGGTTTAAACGGGGCAGATGTGACGTGTTTGATCCCGTTACGGGTCATGAATTCTTTGAACTCAGCACTGGTAAACATGGCCCGTTGTCGCTCACCATGACATCGGGTAAGCCGTGAGTGGCAAACATGGCCCGCAGGCTTTCAGTAGTGGCAGCGGACGTGCTTGCCAACATTATCTCACATTCAATCCAATGGAGTACGCGTCGACAACCACAAGGAACATTTTTCCCAAGAACAGCCTGCATCGGCGACGTGTACCCTAGACCACAGTTTGAGGGCCAAGATCATAAACTTAGCGGCGCCTCCCTGGGTACTGCGAGCATGTATTACATCTGTGAATGCAGGACTCTAAGTCCGCATCGATACCGGGCCACCACACGTGGGATCTGGCTATCACTTTCATCATTACGATGCATGGGTGGGTACTGTGGAGGTCATTGATGAAGGTGTCTCTGCCCTTCTTGGGGACCACTACTCGATTGCCCCACAGACATTTCATCTTTGCACCGCTGGAACGGCTTTATCTCTTCCTGCATTTCCACTGGGACACTGGACCAGCTCCCATGAAGCACACAGCATTTGACTAGAGATAATAAGGGATACTGGCTTGTCCAGGTTTTGATCTGCCGGGCAGTGACGGGTGATTGCTCACTCTCAAATGCTTCCATAACCATGACGAGATCTGCGGGCTGCGCCATTTCCACCCCCGTGGTGGGCAATGGCAGCCTACTGGGAGCATCTGCGCATTTCTCTGTGCCTGGCCTGTGGCGGATGGCGTAGTTGTATGCGGACAACGTGAGCGCCCATCTCTGGATGCGGGTCAATGCGTTGGTATTTATCCCTTTACTCTCGGAAAACAGGGATATAAGTGGCTTGTGGTCAGTTTCCAATTCGAATTTTAGCCCAAACAGGTATTGATGCATTTTCTTTATTCCATGACACACGTTAACACTTCTTTTTCAATCTCTCTCAGCCTTAGACAGACTCCTGGATACATAAGCAACCGGTTGCAGTTTCCCGAAATCATTAGCTTGTTGCAATTCACACCCGACGCCATATGACGACGCATCACATGCTAGTACCAAACGTTTACATGGATCATACAACACAAGCAATTTGTTTGAGCATAACAATTTTCTCGCTTTTACAAAGGCATTTTCTTGGCTTTTGACCCAAACCCATTTGCCCCCATTTTGTAGTAAGACATGCTGTGGTCCTAGCAGTGTGCTGAGATCCGGTAAGAAGTTACCAAAGTAGTTCAAGAGTCCCAGAAATGACCGCAGCTCTGTCACGTTCTGTGGCCTCGGTGAGTTCTCGATTGCCTCCGTCTTCGCGTTGGCGGGCCTGATGCCGTCCACCACAATCCTCCTTCCCAAAAACTCCACTTCAGGCTCCAGGAAAACGCACTTCGAATGTTTTAACCTGAGCCCCACGTGGTTGAGTCGACTAATTACCTCCTCCAGGTTCTGCAGGTGCTCGACTATGTTCCGACCTGTGACCAAGATGTCGTCCTGGAAGACCACGGTGTGCGGGACCAACTTCAGTAAACTTTCCATGTTTCTCTGGAATATCGCCGCCGCTGATCGGATTCCAAACAGGCATCTGTTATAAACAAAAATACCCTTGTGCGTGTTGATGCAGGTGAGCACCTTCGATAATTCCTCCAATTCCTGCGTCATGTAGGTTGAAGTCAGATCCAGCTTTGTGAACGTCTTTCCTCCCGCCAGCGTTGCAAAGAGGTCATCGGCCTTTGATGGTGGGTATTGGTCCAGCAGGGAGAAATGATTGATAGTTACTTTGCAATCATCACAGATTCTGACGGTGCCGTCTCCCTTCTGGACTGGGACAAGAGGACTGGCCCACTCGGTGAAATGATGCCTTCTCGTTGCAGCCAGTCTAGCTCGATCTTTACCCTTTCTCTCATCATGTACGGTACTGCTCTCGCCTTGTGATGGATCTGCACTTTTGCTCCCTGGAATTTCCTGATGCCTGGTTCGACCAGCGAAGGAAATTTGTTTAAGACCTGGACACACGAAGTGTCGTCAGCGAGCAATAGCGCTCGGATGTTGTCCCAGTTCCAGCGTATCTTTCCCAGCCAGCTCCTGCCAAGCAGTGTGGGACCATCGCCCGGTACCACCCAGAGTGGTAACTTGTGCACTGCCTATTACAGGAATCAGTTCTTTCGTGTAAGTTCTTAGTTTCGTGCGAACTGGAATTAAGACTGGCCTTGAGGCCTTGTTGCACCACAACCTTTCGAAAGTCTTTTTGCCCATGATGGACTGGCTCGCGCCCGTGTCCAGCTCCATGAACACCCGGAGTCCATTTAGTTCAACATTCAGCATTATCGGGGGACAATTCGTGGTGAATGTGTGCACCCATGTACCTCTGTCTCCTCTATCTGAGGCTCTGATTTGTCGTGATCCTCCATGGATCTGTCCTCCTCTGCAACATGGCAGTTTGCAGGCTTAGCAGCTCGCCTGCACACTCGTTCCACAGCCCTTGTAAACGTACTCTTTGAATCGACATGAATGGAAACGATGATCACCCCCGCAGCGCCAACAGGGTGTTAATGGCCTTGCATTCATCGCCCTTGATGGTGGACTCTGAGACATCTGCAGACGTGCAGCTGCAGGTCTGTGTGACCTACCCTGTATGTTATGACTCGAAAACAACATCACTTTGTTCATAGTACTTGTAGCAGCCCTTGTGTGCTGAGAGATTTGCTTCGTATTGTCACTGGTGGCAATGAACGCCTGGGCTATCGCTATGACCTTACTCAAGGTTGGGGTCACTACAGTCAAAAGTTTGCGAAGTATGGTTTCGTGGCCAATGCCAAGTACGAAAAAGTTTCTGAGCATGTGTCCAAATATCCTTCAAATTCGCAATGTCCTGCAAAGCGTCTTAGCTCGGCGATATAACGCACCACTTCCTGGCCTTCAGATCTTTTGTAGGTGTAGAACTGGTACCTCGCCATCAGGACGCTTTCCTTCGGGTTCAAATGCTTTCGGACCAGTGTGCACAAATCTGTGGGTTTTGCTGGAGTGAGCAGATTCTTCATGAGGATATACATTGGTGCCCCACAGACGGTGAGGAGGATCGCCCTTCGTTTGGCAGCACTCGCTTCCCCATCTAGCTCGTTGGCCACAAAGTATTGGTCGAGTCACTCTGCAAAAGTTTCCCAATCATCTCCCTCCGAAAATTTCTCCAGGCTGCCCACTGTTCTCTGAATCTTTGGGTTCGCCATCTGTATCTCGTCGCCAGTTGTTGTGTATGGAGAAGAGTCAGACTGAACACTGTGAGCTCAAAGTAAAGTGTGACCGTAGTCTTTTATTGCAGGTCTCCAGAGTGCCTTTCTGACCTATGAAGCCTCCTTAAATACCTGTGCTCCCAAAGGATTATGGGATCCGTTGGGACTCCAGGGGATGAGCCCTCTGGTGGCTGTACAGAGTAAATACAAGTCCACATATATAACACACAGCAAGTGCATCCAAGCTCTGCGGCACCCTCCCCATTGCACCCATAAGCTCACGGTGTATCTGCATGGACTCACTGGGCATAGCCTCCAAATCCAGGTCCTCATCTGCCAGACCCTGAGCTGGAGTCCTGGTCCGACTTACCCTCTGGAGAACAGGACCCCGAGCTTCCCCTCGCTCTGCGTGGTGCTGCAGGCCATTGGGGTCAGGAGCATCTGAATCTGCGAACTCCAGGAACGTGGTGGTCCCATCCACTGAGCTGGTCTCCCCACTCACTGGCATTGAGGACAGGTCCCACTCTATCTCGTCTCCACGTCCTCCTCATCTTCCCCTTCGTGTGATGATGGCAGCTGACGGGCAGGCTGCGGTTCATCTGACTCATCATCTATAAGCACAAAGCAACACACGTGTGGGTAGCAGTTGTGCAGGAGGTAGGAAGGAAAGAAGGAGGAGGCATCGTTATTTTGGAGCTACATGTTGTAAGGCATGTGGGCTCAAGGGTCAGGGCTCTCACAGAAAACGACCATTTCCTTCACAAACCATCACTGTCGAGTGGAGGCTCTGCCTCGCCGGTCGCTACCACCACGACTGGTGCGCCATGACGGCGGACACTCGTTCCTCCACCTCGGTGAGGTCCTGGAGGTCATGCTCTCATCTGCTGTCCACTGCTGCTCTCTCCTATTGTGCGCGATAAATGACCAAAACAAGAAGTTGTCAGTGGGTCTGTAGCTACCCATGTACCACATGTGTCTGCAGTAAGTGATTCGATACTAATGTCGCGATGTGAGCATCTCTGCATCTCAGCCTGCATGGCAGCGCACAGTGGATGTGTCAAAGATGGGATTTGGGGACAAAGCTTCGGGGCCTAATTGTGAGGCTGAAGGCCTGTGACCCTTATGAAGAGTTAAAAGGTGTTGGTCGGTGTCCTCAGGCTGAGTCAGGAGCTAGAGGTGGAGTTGCTTGGATGAACAGGGCATGACTGGTGAGGCGATAGAGAGCTTTTAGGGTGTCTCCAGCAACAAGGAGCATGGCCTGGTACACATAAAGGGGTGGGCAGTGTAAAGCCATTACATTGTGTAAGACAGTGAGGCTCACATGAATGCATTGCAAGGTTAATGTAAAGGGTACTCACCCTGACGATCCGAGTGAGGTTGTTGAATTTTTTGAGACATTGTGTCGCTGCCTCAGCCACTGTGTCGCGGGCAGGGACGTGCTGGGCCACCTCCCTCCGCAGACTCCTGAAGACCCTTGCCGCTGGCCTTCTTCCCCTTCAGGATGTAGCACATCATTGCGCCTCTCAACTACCTCAAGCAAGGCCTCAAGGGCCGTGGCTGAGAAACGGTGCACTCTCTGCCTTCCTCCCTGCTCCTCAATTTTCCCACTCTCAGGACAGTGAGGAGATGGAGCTGCGCATGCGCATACTTACCTTGCCGCGCCTTTAAGACTCGTCTTTTCCCGGGATGTGAATCGGACTTCGAAGCATGCACAATGGTTCGACAAAAGTTAGCGCCAGCATTTTCGTTAGTGCCCCCCCAGGTCAGGTGTGTAACTGCTGGTTTAGCGCCCCCTTCAGCTCTTCATCCGATTGAAGCAAATTTCTCGGCGGGAGGCGCAAACGTTTTCAAGGCGCTAAAATTACCGCCTGGATTAACGCCTCAAAATGGGCGCAACCAAATTTTCACCCCTTCGAGTACCGTGCACTGTAGAAGGTGCAAAACAGATTTACAAGGATAATAATAATAATAATAAAAGAACTGAGAGGTTGTACCTATCAGGAAAGACTGAACAGGCTGTGACTATTTTCTCTGGTGACCTAATAGGGGTCTAATTATGAAAGGGTTTGATGGGACAGAGAAAGTACTTCCACTTGTTGGGGGAGACCAAATCTAAGGGCCATAAATATAAGATAGTCATTAATAAATCCAATAAGGAATTAAGACGTTACTTCTTTAACCAGAGAGTGGTGAGAATGTGGAACTTGTTACCACATGGAGGAATTGAGCCGAAAAACATAGATGCATTTAAGGGGTAGCTAGATAAACACGAGGGAGAAAGGAATAGCAGGGTATGCTGATAGGATTAGATTAAAGCAGGTGGGAGAAAGCTCGCCAGCATAGACCAGTTGAACCTAATGGCTTTTTTCTGTGCTATATAATCTATGCAATTCTATGTAAATCATAAAGGCATTTTTAAAAATTCATTCACGGGATGTGGGTGTTGCTGGTAAGGCTGGCATTTATTGTCACTCCCTAATTTCCCTTGAGAAGGTGGTGGTGAGCTGCAGTCCATGTGGTGAAGGTAGTCCCACATTTTAAAGGGCAGTTAAATGTCGACCACATTGCTGTGGCTCTGGAGTCACATGTAGGCCAGACCAGGTAAGGATGGCAGATTTCCTAAAGTACTGTAGTGAACCAGATGGGTTTTTACACCAATCCGATAATTTCATGTTACTAGCTTTTATTTCCCAGATATATATCAGTAACTGAATTTAAATTACCCAGCTGCCGTGGAGGGAATTGAACTCAAGTCTCCAGATTATTAGTACAGGCCTCTGGATTAATGGTCTACATAATACTGAGAAAAGTGCATTTTTTACACTTCAGGCACCCAGTGTCGACATCAAGCACTTCCAAAGCTTAACATGGGCCAGATGCAAAGGATAGCTCTCTCAACTCTGCTGCAAAAATAGGTCCCAGCTCCAACCTGCACTGACAGAAAGAAATTGGAAACTGTGAGAGTGATGAGAAGCTTTGCTAATGCACTGGTTCTGATGTAATTGTTGATAGCTAGATGTGCTGGCAGCTATTACAGATACACTAAGAACCCATGACTGCCTGGATTGTAAGTGTTTAACATTTTACTTGAGCTGTTCCACTGCCAGAATGTGCATCCAACAGATTAAAATAGTGAAAGGATAGACACATTTGGAAAAGAGAGTGTTTCAGATTCCTAGTATATTGGGACAAGCTCTGGGGCAGGGGAAGCTGAGCGAGGACAGACTTTACCAAAATTGGAATGTCCTAGCAGAAAGGGCAACTGGGGCAATGGGAGGAAGGATTTAAACCAATAAGGTAAGGAAATTGGATGAATACTGGAACGGAACATTTTCAGGGGTACGGGGAAAGGGCAAGGGAGTGGGACTATTTGCATAGATCTCTCAAAGAGCGGGCACAGGCACAATGGACCAAATGACCTCCTTCTGTGTTGTATCATTCTCTGTTTCCATAAGGGACAAACAAAACAGATGAATAATTATATCAATGAGAAAAGGGATGTCTTGAATGATACGCCAATGGTGGAGGCAGACGCAACGGCGGCTTTCAAAAGGGAGTTGGATAAGTCCCTGAAAATTATTTTTGCATGGGCTGCGGGAAAAGGGCGGTGGAGTGGTACTAGCTGAGGTGCTGTTGCAAAGAGCCGGCATGGGCCTGACGGCTGAATGGCCTCCTTCCATGCTGTAACCATTCTATGATTCTACAAATGTATGGAACACCAATAACAAAATACTGAAATTAGAGATATATGCAACGAGTAAGACTATTAATTTCCCATGGTATTGCAGCATGGTTTCTGATGCTTATCAAAATCTCGCAGCAGCCTAAATGCAACAGTGGTTTGTCCATTGCTGTAATATAACAATGATTCTAAAGCAATATATCACTTGACTAATTCAAGGTTTAAAAAAGTACACATTACTGATATTTGTAATGTGTGCACCTGTGAGTATGCTCACAGATTTGTTGAACTGTTGAGTTGGGAGGTGGCTTAACCAGTCACGTGATGCTCACAAGACTCAATAAAACCCCAGCCAGTTGGGTTCGGGGAATCCACGATGAGGTAGGTGGTTGTGAGCCTGGTGGATGAACTGGTAATGTGTAGTGTGATTGTTAAATCTTTTGTTAATAAATCAACTAGTTCTTAATAGCAATGTGTCACTATGAATTCTTAAATAAAGAACCCATGAAGCAAATACATTACAATATTGAATGATGAAGGTACCATAGATATTTTTTGTTCTACTATTTATCTACCATTTTAGAAAGCCTCTTGTTCTCAGGTATTTACATCTTAATTTTTCTTTCAGCCCGCATGATGTATTTGCAATATTTGCTTATGATATAATGATATGAATTATTTAAATGAACGGGGTGAGATTGAAGAGAAAGGTCTGGAACAACACAAAGACCTCGACACAATCTTCATTAACTTGGCCAAGGCTTATGACACAGTCCAAGTTTGGGTACCGTATTCTGAACCAGTTCCATGATGGAATACTTGATAGAGTGAGTGATGATAGACTGCTGTTTGAGCCCTTTGCCATCAAAGAATAGCATCAAACAAAGAAAGACTTACATTTATACAGCATCTTTCACGACCTTAGGAAATCCCAAAGCACTTTACAGCCAATGAGGCACTTTTTGAAGTGCAGTCACTGTTGTAATATAGGAAATGAGGGTGTTTGCTTTGATCTGGACCCTTTGGGCTCTTCTTTGCAGCTATTCTAAAAGATGCAAGAAGGGATCGTGGTATAAGTATTCACATATGCTTCTGCACAGCTAGGTAACTCTTCAACTTGAGTAGCTATGAACCCTGACAAAGATCATAGAGGAGGTCATGTGTGCTTTGGTTTGCAGATGACGACACTCTAGATTTGTATGCTCATGAGGATTTTCAGCTCATACAGCCTTACCATAACTCTGAAGAAAATAAAGATTTTGATATATATTTCTTATATGTAGCCAAATCCAGGGAAACAATGTACCAACATCTTCCATTGCCATTCACAATACTAATCTAAATATTGTCAACAGTTTACTTACTTGTATAGCATGTTGTCAAACCATTCAGTAATAGATGAAGTGCTGTTTCGGATCAGAAAAAGCAGCTTTGTGTTCGGAAGACTGAAAAAGTGCATCCAGAACCTGTTCACAACAAAGTTGTAAGTTTACAGGGTTATTGTCATGACCGCCATTTTATATGGATGCGATTCCTCAACATATTAACCCATCAGCTTAACATGTTCTACCTCCAACAGCTGAGGTTCATCATATACATTAAGTGATGAGATCCTCGAGCACATCAAGACCACCAGCATTGAGGTCAGAATCATCTTCATAGGCAGTCCCTCGAAATCGAGGAAGACTTGCTTCCACTCTAAAAGTGAGTTCTCAGGTGGCTGTACAGTCCAATACAGGAATTACAGTCTCTGTCACAGCTGGGGCAGACCGTGGTTGAAGGAAAGGGTGGATGGGGAGTCTGGTTTGCCGCACGCTCCTTCCGCTGCCTGCGCTTAGTTTCTGCATGCTCTCGGTGATGAGACTCGAGGTGCTCAGCGCCCTCCCGGATGCTCTTCCTCCACTTTGGACCGTCTTGGGTCAGAGATTCCCAGGTACTGGTTGGGATGTTACACTTTATCAAGGAGGCTTTGAGGATGCCCTTGAAGCGTTTCCTCTGCCTACCTGGGGCTCACTTGTCGTGTAGGAGTTCCAAGTAGAGCACTTGCTGAGGGAGTCTCGTATCGGGCATGCGGATGATGTGGCCCGCCCAACGGAGCTGGTCGAGTGTGGTCAGTGCTTCGATGCTGGGGATGTTGGCCTGAGCGAGAGCACTGACTGTAAGGGGAGGAAAACCGATACCCGAACTGAATTGTAGGGCTTATCAGTATTAAGAGGTTCTGAGGAATAGGGAGTTCCTCTGTCTTTATAGGGATTGTAATTGTATGTAAAGCACGCTTCTACACTTGCTGGAATGGGTTTTAAGAAGGGGAAATAGCAAAGCTTGCTATGTTGCAAAGCCTGATGGTTAATGAACCATCATAAGTAGCCAACACTGCATTGACCTTTAGCACAGACTGATAGAAGATGAAGGCATACACTTGGTACTGAATAACAAGGGCAGTGGAGAGTCAACAGTCTAGAAAGATAGTAAACCCTGGGAAGCAAGGTCAATTCACACGTCATGAGGAACTGAGGCAAAGTTGCCACCATGGGAGATGGACAGGTGGGAGGGGGGGGGAACCACTCCGAGCCAGTCTGAGCAGTAGGCCAATCGGTGGTTTCGTAGGAGGGTCACACCCCTTGAAAAACTGTATAATTGTAATTGTAAAACCTCTGATCGGGGAAGTGTTCATTGGAACCTTCCCGAGCATGTTCGAATAAAACCGGTTAACTGAGGTTTCGTCTGAGTGACTCCGTGGTCGCTATGTCAAAGGGCAGGTGTCGACTTCTTATATCAGGGAGTCCACCTCGAGAAAAAGAAGTCTTCTTTTTACCCCAACACTGAAGTTGGTGCGTCTATCATCCCAGTGGATTTGCAGGATCTTGCGGAGGCAGCGCTGGTGGTACTTCTCCAGCACTTTGAGGTGTCTACTGTATATAGTCCATGTCTCTGCGCCATATAGGAAGGCGGGTATCACGACTGCCCTGTAGACCATAAGTTTGGTGCCAGATTTGAGGTCCTGGTCTTCAAACACTCTCTTCCTCAGGCTACCGAAGCTGCGCTGGCACACTGGAGGCAGTGTTGGACCTTGTCATTGATGTCTGCCCTTGCTGATAGTAGGCTTCGAGGTATGGAAAATGGTCCACATTTACAAAGGCCATGCCATGGATTTTGAGACTGGGGGGCAGTTCTGTATGGCAGGGTCAGGTTTGTGAAGGACCTTTATCTTACGGATGTTTAGCATAAGGCCCATGCTTTCGCATGCCTCGGTGAAGGTGTTCGGCCTCTGAGTGTGCCCGAGGAACTAAACTACAGAACCAATAGGAACCTGTTCAAACTACGTTGCCTCCAGGCTAGATCTAAGTCATCCCATCCTCTGTCATCGAACTACAGTACATGGATGACGCTTGCGTCATACTCATAAGAGAAAAGCAAAGCTGTTTGCAAGGTCACGAGATAGATATAGCTGAGCAAGGCCATTCATCCCATCTCAGGCAGTAAATCCTAAAAAGCTCCTTATCACCACATGCAACTGTTCCTTATATGATTCTAGGGTGTGGGCCCCTGACCTAGACATCCATTTCATATATTGGTGACTTTCCTATGTGACGAACGTCCTTACATCCTAAGTAGCCAACACTTTATTAGTTTGAACTTGTGTCCATTGGTCCCACTCTCATGATTTAGTTTCAAGCAGTTTTCCGGATTTATAATTTATGTACTGTAATATATTTGCTTCATGATTTCTTTGCTTAAGAATTCATAGCAACACATTGCTATTAAGAATTAGTTGGTTTATTAACAAAGGTTTAACAATCACACTACAAATTACTAATTCATCACCAGGCTCACAAGTGCATACCTCATCGTGGATGACCTAGACCCAACTGACTGGGGTTCTAGCTAAACCACTCACAATGCAACAGCTCTACAACTATTTTGCTGAAATCATAAATCAGGTGCCCCCTTATTAAAGGGGCACTAAAACCGACAAATTAAATAAATTAAACTTTTGACATTAAAAGGATCAAATTAAAATTTGGTTGCCCGGGTTGATGATGCTCTCCAGTGCCCACCTCTCACGGAAGGTTGTGAGCGTACCGGTGGACACTGCATGCTCCATCGCCAGGGACAACCTGGCTCGAACATAACTGCGGAAGAGAGGCAGGCAGTTGGGCTGAATGACCCACTCGACCGCCCGATGCCTGGACCGGTTAATGGCCACCTTGGCCATGACCAGGAGCAGTCCTACGAGGAGGCCTTCCAACCTGCCCATTCCCTACGTTCAGTATGCCCAAAGATCAGGAGCGTGGAACTGAAGTGCAACCAGAATTTGAGGAGCAGCCCCTTCAAATATTGGAATAGGGGCTGCAACCTGACACACTCAACATATATGTGTAACACGGATTCCTCTAGACCGCAGAAATTACAGGGGGCCTGGGAATCCGTGAACCGACTTAAAATCCAATTGCCCTCTGCAACACCCTCCAGGCCAAGTCCCCAATAAATAAAGGGAGGACCCCCGCATCGCGAGCACTCCACTGGGGACCCCCGCCTCCTCCGGATGGCAAGATGGTGCGCTATGGCATGTCTGGATGGCAGATGAGGATGGCAAAGTGGAGAGTGTGCGAGAGCAGCCCATACATGAATCCCCTCCGCGCAGAACTGAAAGGCACAGAGGGGATTTCCCGGAGGATGCTCCAGTTTTGAGGTGCTGGCTCCCAAGGGAGGTTTTGGGGCTTGGCGCCAATGAGGAATTCCGTCTGGACGAGGGTCAGTTCGGATGGGATCGCCCCACGCGCTTGAGCCTCCTCGATGCATCTAGTGGAATCAGGGCAACAACTGTACAACTATTTTCAGTTGATCTGTAAATCAAGTGCCCCCTGATTAAATGGGGGTACTAAAACTGACACATTAAACAAATTAAATTTTGGACAGTAACTTAAATCAAATAAAAATTTGGTTGCCGGGGGTGATGATGCACTCCAGTCCCTCCGGCGCCCAACTCTCGCGGAAGGCCACGAGCGTACCGGTGGACACCGCATGCTCCATCTCCAGGGACACCCTGGCTCGGATGTAACCGCGGAAGAAAGGCAGGCAGTTGGCTGGACCGGCTGGTGGCCCCCTTAGCCGTGCCCAGGAGCAGTCCCAACAGCCTTACAAACCTGTGAGCATACTCACAGGTGCACATGTACCATTTACTATCTTACATGCATGCCTCTTTAAGGTCGCTTTCAGTCATCTCCTTTCAAGGCCAAAAAGCTCACATTGCTCCAATCTTTCCTCATAAGTTTTTCCTCTGATGTCAGGGATCAATCTCATAAACCCCAACTTTAACCTAACCCACCCGGCAGGAATAGGGCAGGCTTTTAACCCTTATTTTAGATATTCGAGATTTCAGTCTGAAGAAAAATATGTTGGAAGAAGGTTTTGCATAAAGGGTGAAAGGAGAGGAGGAATGGGACTAAAAGGAGATTCAATAGGGACAAGAAGGTTTTCAAATAGTGATGCCTTGCAATTTCTGCTGTAACCGGTGTTGATGATGGGTCATGGGATAGAATCAGTTTTGCGATGTTAAGTCATGAAGTTATTTATAATTCATTAGAATAAAATCAGTTACACTTAGAAAAGATCATGTAGATGTAAATTCCTGATGATTATTTGATGCACATTTTTTGTAAAGGAATTAAATTATTGAAACTGAAACTAGTAACATCATTAAAAAACAAAACCTTTTTTTTGGCAAGTCATTTTTTTAAGAACATAAATAAACCATGTGAAATGCATGTAGTCCACTAGACATAATGTGGCTTAGGCTGCAATACCTATTATAAAGTTTGGTTTAACTTTTAGATCCTGATTAACATATTTGGTATTTCTTTGCATGCAGTAAATTAATGAAAAGCCTTTGGACCAATTTAAGTAAATATATCAAAAGGGGCGTGATGAAAGCAGAGATGTCATCCTGTAATAAAGACTTTACTGAATTTGATTTCACACCATTCCAAAATTGCTCGGGTTAAAATGGAAATGGTATTTCCTTACCCGGTTACAAGATGGAGGCCTGGAGACCGATTGATTGTGGGTGCCAGGTCCAGGTAGTTTGTTCTGTACATCGATCTGCATACACAACCTTGTAGCAGGTGCTCATTAAATTATATCTGGCGAAAACACTCGCAGATATGTGAAAGCTGGATGAGGTTGGGCACATGCTAATATGATATGTAGTATCATCTACCATTGTGTTATGAATCAAGGATGACTCAGGATGGAAATTCATAGCACCCACATCCTGAAAGATAATTTCATCTGAAAGTCCTGTTAATTATCAAGCTGTGAAACAAACACATTAAAAACAGCATTTTAGCCCAATGTGCATTAAGACTGGGGCTGAATTTGTGGTCGGAGGCTTCCCGCGGGCGGATGCTTCCAACCAGAAAAATATCTACTTACTTATCTTCTGCCTCGGAATACATGGAGACTCGCGGTCCTGGGCCTCTACACGTAGGCCTGTGGAATCACATAAAAAACACATGCAACATAACAAATCATTTTTTTTTAATTACGTATTTAAAATTAATTAAAATACAATATAATTAAACATTTAAAACAAAAAGTTAATTTTTTGAAAAATAAATGTAAATGTTTTAAAGGGGCTAAAAATAACGTGTTTTAATGTTTAAACGAATGGAAAAAAAATATTTTAAATGTTTTTTAAAACTTACGCTGGTAAAAGCAAGCCTTATGTCTGCTTTTGCCAGGCGCAAGAATTTCATGGGCATTCGCTGGGCCAATAGCCCAACTCTCTGCCCGCAGAGGCCCTTTTCCCAGGGATGCGGAGGATCTGTCAAGAGGATTCTTGACAGATCGCAAGTTCCGGGTTTTAGCCTTGCGCAGTGCATACCTAAACCCAGAACTTGCACAGCCCATACGGGCACATGCACACCTTTTACTCTCCCATGGGGTCCCCCAAATTACATCCCATTAATACTATCTTAATAAGTATTGCTCTGCCTGTACATTTCTGTGTTTCAATGCTTTAGTGTATTATTATCATTGTAAATAAACCTATTAATTTTAGCCCATATGCATTGGTTTGACGGCATGGTGGCTTACACTTTTCAAAGGAGACAGGATCTTCAGTGATCTATTTGGGGGCTACTTATTAATTCTGTGGCATTTTCAAGCGTAAGAGTGCAGATTCTGGTTCATTGAAGACTTTGCTTATTGAAGTTGCCTTGTTGGCCTGAGCACAAAATAAGAGTGTAAGAGAAAACCCAAACTTTAACAAGGGTTAATAGCAGTCAGCATTAATTCAGAAGCTAAAGATGCTGCTTGACCAACCTCCTCAACTTCTTTGAGAAATTGATGGAATTTTTCAGGTAGATGGAATTTATATATCGATCAGCCATGATATAATTGAATGGCGGTACAGGTTTGAGGGCTGAATCTCCTACTCCTGTTCCTATGTTCTGAGTGGTGTCCTTCAGGGTTCAATGCTGGAACCAATACTGTTTGTAATTTACATAAATGACTTGGATTCAGAAACTCAGTGCAACGTAGTCAAATTTTCAGATGTTATCAAACTAGGAGAGGCCATGAATTGGAAGACACAGCTCAAGAATTACAGAATGAATTGGACAATGTAGATGGGCAGAACATTGGTTACAGAAATTTAATGCAAATGAGTATAATGTGCTACACATAGAAAGAAAAAAATAGATAATATGCATACTCCAGGAAAGGTGTCTAAATAGCTGTGTATCAAGCTGAAAAAGACCCTAGAGTCAGAGTAGACTTGATGCTAAATATGTGCAACCAATGCAGAGCATCAATCAACAAAGCCAATAAAATACTGAGCTACCCATAGCCAAAAGAATAGAATAAAGGTCAGAGGAGGTCATGATCTAACTTTATAGTGCTCTAGCAAGATTCCACCCTGAATACTATATCCAGTTCTGGTTGCCAAGAAAGAAGAGGAACATTCAAGTGCTGGAGACAATGAAAAGAAGAACTATGAGACTGAGTTATGAGAAAGGGCCTGAAAACGCAGGGATCGTGATGCGCGATCTGCCCGCACCCAGTGAAAGCAGTGCAGGCAGCACGCAAAATTCATGCTGCCTGCTCATTACCATGATTGCAGTGCTGAGCTCAGAGCTAAATGCGCTAGTGGTTGCTCAATGTTCGACAGGGGGTCTAACCAGGGCTTTGTATAGTCGTAGGGGAAACGTGGCAGCCAATTTGTACACAGCCAGGTCCCACAAACAGCAATTACATAAATGACCAGATAATAGTTTTAGTGATATTGGTTGAGGAATAACTCCCCTGCTCTTCTTCAAATAGTATCATGGGATAATTTACATCCACCTGAGAAGGCAGACAACATCTCAGTTCAATGTCTCATCGGCCCCCGGCCTGCGAGCACCATCGGAGCAGGCCAGGCAGCAGATGGAGTAGCGTGGCGGCGTACCACTCCAGGGAGCAGCACTTGCTGGAGCAGGAGAGCAACGGCAGTGAAGAGTGACGTCATCAAGGTCCAGGTCGGTGATTGGAGCGTGGGCAGATACAGCAGGAGCGGCAAGATCAGGGCGAAGGAGCAGCGAGAAACTGTAGAGGGATGTGATCGGGGCCCAGGAGAAGCGTGAGTTCGGGGCCAGGGGTAGCACGGTCCAGTCCACACTGCGATATGTGTGCGCACTAGGTCCGTGCAGCAGAGCTGGTCTCTAGTTGTCTTGGTTAATCCTTGCCACTGGACCAAGACCTAGCTCTGTCAAGCTCATGTGGTGGCTGGTATGCAATGACCATCACACGTTAAAAAAATCACGCACTAGTATCTTTCACCCTTCAAGATTTAGTTCGGACCTGGAATTTTAGGTCCTTCATTGAAACACCTGTGAACTTTTTGACGTGGAAACCAGTCATCCTCGATTTGAGGGACTGCCTATGATGATAATGATCAACGTCTCATCCAAAAGAAAGCACCTCTAATAGTACTGCACTCCCCGAGTACAGCACTGAAATATCAGCCGAGATTATGTGCTCAAGTCTCGGAAGTGGAATTTGAACCCAAAACCTGCTAACTCAGAGGTGAGAGAGCTACCATTGAGCCAAGGTTGGCATTCGAGATAAGATTGTTAAAGGAATAGAAAAACTTAACCTGGATTATTAGAGAACGGTATTTTTTAGGAAAAAATATAGGAAAATACTTCTTCACAAAGAATAAACAACATATGGGATAAACTTCCATACAGAGTAATGGAGGAAAAAACTCTGAAATCATTCAAGAAAAAATTAAAAGCTACAAGAGGTGGGGGACATTAGGATCTTTCTGGATGGTGAACCAAATAATCCGAATGTTCTTCCTCATCCATTATTATCTCATGATCTTGTGAATCATGGTCAAAATTAAGTTGCTTTAAAGTGGCAACATTTCTTTGTCCCTGCAAATTCTCTCCTCCTCTGCCAAAGGCACTAATTCATGCTGGGCTATCATTCCATGCAATTGTCTGCCCTCTGGCTCCTCACCTAAGTGGCCTTTCTTCACATTAAGTCCAGACAGTGAGTATCGGCAGGTTATTGAACTGTGGAGGTTTCTTGGCCTGAGCCTGATCCTGTCGTCACAATCATGCACATTCCAGCAGAAGCTACTGGATAAATGTGAAGAGTGAAAGCTTGCCTGATTTTCCCCGCACCCCACCCCCTCTCCCGCTCGCTAGCATAGATGTGTTCATGTTTCAAATGCCAATCTCCACCATAGTTGAGGCTGCTTACACATCACAAACTTTGGAATGAACCTGAGGACTTCCTAGTTTATGTGGCGCAATTCCCCTAAGGGCAGTACAATTACTAAGAGTCATGAGGTATCATGTTAAATTAACGCCTGTATACATGCTGTAGATCTTATGCAAAACCATGTGCATGTATTAAATACAGGTCTTATTTTAACATTTAGTTGGGGGATGTGTACGTACAACTGCATTAAAGAATTCAGCATTATTTTCAGCTGTCTAGATTATGTAAGTAATCATTGCACTTTTTCTTACCAGTCTTTGAACCAAGACCGTGCCATCCTCTATCGTCGAACTACAGTATGCAGACAACACTTGCGTCTGCGCACATTCAGAGGCTGAACTCCAAGCCATCGTCAACATCTTCACCGAGGCGTACGAAAGCATGGGCCTTATACTAAACATCCGTAAGATAAAGGTCCTCCACCAACCTGACCCCACCATGCAGCACAGCCTCCCAGTAATCAAGATCCACATCGTGGCCTTGGACAACGTGTTCAACACTGTCTCCAGTACACCAGTGCAGCCTTCGGTCGCCTGAGGAAGAGAGTGTTCGAAGATCAGGCACTCAAATCTGGCACCAAGTTTATATTTTACATGGTTGTAGTGATATCCGCCCTCCTGTAAGGCTCAGAAAAGTGGACCATATACAGTAGACACCTCAAATTGCTGGAGAAATACCACCAACAATGTCTCCACAAGATCCTGCAAATCCCCTGGGAGGATAGTCGCACCTAAGCCAATGTTCTCGATCAGGCCAACATCCCCAGCATCGAAGCACTGACCACACTCGACCAGCTCCATGGAACGGGCCATATTGTCTGCATGCCCGACACAAGACTCCCAAAGCAAGCGCTCTACTCGGAACTCCTACATGGCAAGCAAGTCCCAGGTGGGCAGAGGAAATGCTTCAAGAACACCCTCAAAGCCTTCTTGATAAAGTGTAACATCTCCGCCCGTACCTGGGAATCCCTGGTCCAACCAAGATCGCCCAAAGTGGAGGAAGAGCATCTAGGAAACGTTGAGCATCTCGAGTCTCGTCGGCGAGAGCATGCAGAAACCAAGTGCAGACAACGGAAAGTGTGTGTGGCAAACCAGGCTCTTCACTCACTCTTTCCTTCAACCACTGCCTGCCCCACCTGATACATAGATTGTAATTCCCGCATTGGACTGTACAGCCACCTGAGAACTCATTTTTAGAGTGGAAGCAAGTCTTCCTCGATTTCGAGGGACTGCCTGTCTATGATGAATCTCATCCGGGAGGGCGCTGAGCACCTCGAGTCTCGTCGCCGAGAGCGTGCAGAAACCAAGCGCAGGCAGCGGAAGGAGCGTGCGGCAAACCAGACTCCCCATTCACCCTTTCCTTCAACCACTGTCTGCCCCAGCTGTGACAGAGACTGTAATTCCCGTATTGGACTGAACAGCCACCTGAGAACTCACTTTTAGAGTGGAAGCAAGTCTTCCTCGATTTCGAGGGACTGCCTATGATTTTCTTACCAATTTTCCTCTGTACCCTTCACTCCTCATTTTTCCCCGCCTACACCTTTTCTGAGTTCATTAATACTTCATTGGGGGCAGTTGCATGGTTCTAGCTAGCCTCAAGTACTTTACCCAAGTTGCCATTATTCATGTGTGAACCTCGACAGTGAGTTTGCAGGGACTCATCCTTGGCAAACCTTGTCTTGTCCTCATCCAACCGCTGCATACATGCATACTTTACACCCGTGGTCGCTGGGTGCTTCGTGGTGGAAATCCTGGCCAAATTTCCTCTTCCTGACCCTGAGGCCCCTGGGAAGTCTTTCACTGCAATTTTTTAACCTCTTTCACATTTATACATTTCTATTAGCTTTAAAAAAAAAAAATCACTCGGAAAATTAAAAAGATTCTAACCATCTTCAACATTTTCAAGTTACCTTCCAAGTTGTGTCAGGAGTTCTGGAGGACTTTCACCTTTTTTGAAGGAAAGCAAAACTACGCTGTATCTCTTCTGAATCATCCACCGCAGCACAATACTTTCTGCCAGCAGAAAGCTTTTCAACCACCAGAAATATTAATATTCAGTTGTAACTCTTTAAAATTACTGGATAAAACGTTGGAGTAAAGCCCATCAAATTATACAACCAGTTTTCCCCTCTGCACAGGCAACCAAATCATAGAATCAGAGACTGTTACAGCACAGAAGGAGGCAATTCAACCCACCATACATACCTGTGCCAGCTCTTTGAAAGAGCTATCCAATTAGTCCCACTCCCTCCCCCCGACCCCGCTTTTTCTCCATAGCCCTGCAAATGTTCCCTTTTCAAGTATTTATCCAATTGCCTTTTGAAAGTTACTATTGAATGTGCTGTTACCACCCTTTCAGACAATGCATTCCAGATCATAACAACTCGCTGCATAAAAAATAATTCTCATCTCCACACACCCCCCGCCCCCCCCCACCGCTTCTTTTGACAATTAACTTAAAGCTGTGCTCTCTAGTTACCGACACACCCTGCCAGTGGAAACAGTTTCTCCTGGAGGAAGACACAATCTTCTGCAAATGTATGTTATAAACTCAAATCCCCCATAATAGTTTTTAACAGATTTGTAAAACAAATGACAAAATTCCAAACTTTATTTTCAAACACAAATACCAAAATAGTCACCAGCAAGGACCATCAATGCCCAAAACCAGTCCAAGTTCAAAATTGCTGGAATGCCTGAGGACTGCAGAAATTACATCAATAACTAACTTGCACCAACTCCTGCTCACCCATCACCCCTGTACTCGCTGACCTACATTGGCTTCCGGTTAAGCAACGCCTCGATTTCAAAATTCTCATCCTTGTTTACAAATCCCTCCATGGCCCTCGCCCCTCTCTATCTCTGTAATCTTCTCCAGCCCCACAACCCCCTGAGATGTCTGCACTCCTCTAATTCTGCCCTCTTGAGCAGCCCTGATTATAATCGCTCAACCACTGGTGGCCGTGCCTTCTGTTGCCTCGGCCCCCTGCCTAAACCTCTCACCGCTCTTTCCTCCTTCAAGACGCTCCTTAAAACATACCTCTTTGACCAAGCTTTTGGTCACCTGCGCTAATTTCTATTTAGGTGGCTTGGTGTCAAATTTTTATCTCATAATACTCCATTGAAGCGTCTTGGGATGTTTCACTACGTTCAAGGCACTATATAAATACAAGTTATTGTTGTTGATACATTACCGATAAAAAAAATGCTATATTAAAAAAGGACCACTGCTCTTTTTGATATATATAGTAATGACCTGGACATACAGGACATAAGAACATAAGGAATAGGAGCAGGAGTAGGCCATTTAGCTCATCGAGTCTGCTACACCATTCAATAAGATCATGGCTGATCTCATCCTGGCCTCAACTCCACTTCCCTGCCTGCTCCTCATAACCCTTGACTCCCTCATCATTCAAAAATCTGTCTATCTCCACCTTAAATATATTCAAAGGCCCAGTCTCCACAGCTCTCTGGGGTAGAGAATTCCAAAGGCTCAGCACTAATCGCTGTGGCACCCCACTAGTTACAGTTTGCCAACTGGAAAATGGCCCATTTATCCCGACTCTCTGTTTTCTGTTAGTTAGCCAATCCTTTATCCACACTAATATATTACCCCCAACCCTGTGAGCTCTTATCTTGTGCAGTAACCTTTTGTGTGGCACCTTACTGAATGCTTTCTGGAAATCCAAATATACTACATCTACTGGTTCCCCTTTATCCACCCTGCTCATTACATCCTCAAAGAATTCGAGCAAATTTGTCAAACATGACTTCCCCTTCATAAATCTATGCTGACTCTGCTTGACAGCATTATGATTTTCTAAATGTCCTGCTACTATTTCCTTAATGACAGATGTTATGCTAACTGGTCTGTAGTTTCCTGCTTTCTGTCTCCCTCCTTTCTTAAATAGAGGTGTTACATTTGCGGTTTTCCAATTCGCTGGGAACTCTCCAGAATTCAGGGAATTTTGGTAGATTACAATCAATGCATCCACTATCTCTGCAGCCACTTCTTTTAAGACCCTAGGATGCAGGCCATCAGGTCCAGGGGACTTGTCCACCTTTAGTCCCATTAGTTTGCCTAGAACTTTATCTCGAGTGATAGTGATTGTTTTAAGTCGTTGTCCCCTCCCCCCCGCCACCCCCCGCCCCCAATAGCTCCTTGATTATCAATTATTGGGATGCTTTTAGCATCCTCTACCGTGAAGACTGATACAAAATATTTGTTCGAAGTCTCTGCCATTTTCCTGTTTCCCATTATTAATTTTCCAGTCCCATCCTCTAAGGAACCAATGTTTACTTTAGCTACTTGTTTCCTTTTTATATTATAGAAACTCTTATATTTTTATAGTTTTTATATTTCTTGCTAGTTTACTCTCATATAATATCTTCCCTGTCTTTATCATTTTTTTAATCATCCTTTGCTGGTTTCTAATAATGTCCCAATCCTCTGGCCTTCCACTCTCCTTTGCAACATTGTATGCCTTTGTTTTCAATTTGATACCATCCTTTACTTCCTTAGGCAGCCAAGGATGGTTCATTCTTCTCTTAGCATCTTTATTTCTCACGAGAATAAATCTTTGCTGAGAGTTATAGAAAACATAGAAACATAGAAAATAGGTGCAGGAGCAGGCCATTCAGCCCTTCTAGCCTGCACCGCCATTCAATGAGTTCATGGCTGAACATGAAACTTCAGTACCCACTTCCTGCTTTCACGTCATACCCCTTGATCCCCCGAGTAGTAAGGACTTCATCTAACTCCCTTTTGAATATATTTAGTGAATTGGCCTCAACTACTTTCTGTGGTAGAGAATTCCACAGGTTCACCACTCTCTGGGTGAAGAAGTTTCTCCTTATCTCGGTCCTAAATGGCTTACCCCTTATCCTTAGACTGTGACCCCTGGTTCTGGACTTCCCCAACATTGGGAACATTCTTCCTGCATCCAACCTGTCCAAACCCGTCAGAATTTTAAACGTTTCTATGAGGTCCCCTCTCACTCTTCTGAACTCCAGTGAATACAAGCCCAGTTGATCCAGTCTTTCTTGATAGGTCAGTCCCACCATCCCGGGAATCAGTCTGGTGAATCTTCGCTGCACTCCCTCAATAGCAAGAATGTCCTTCCTCAAGTTAGGAGACCAAAACTGTACACAATACTCCAGGTGTGGCCTCACCAAGGCCCTGTACAACTGTAGCAACATCTCCCTGCCCCTGTACTCAAATCTCCTCGCTATGAAGGCCAACATGCCATTTGCTTTCTTAACCGCCTGCTGTACCTGCATGCCAACCTTCAATGACTGATGTACCATGACACCCAGGTCTCGTTGCACCTTCCCTTTTCCTAATCTGTCACCATTCAGATAATAGTCTGTCTCTCTGTTTTTACCACCAAAGTGGATAACCTCACATTTATCCACATTATACTTCATCTGCCACGCATTTGCCCACTCACCTAACCTATCCAAGTCACTCTGTAGCCTCATAGCATCCTCCTCGCAGCTCACACTGCCACCCAACTTAGTGTCATCCGCAAATTTGGAGATACTACATTTAATCCCCTCGTCTAAATCATTAATGTACAATGTAAACAGCTGGGGCCCCAGCACAGAACCCTGCGGTACCCCACTAGTCACTGCCTGCCATTCCAAAAAGTACCCATTTACTCCTACTCTTTGCTTCCTGTCTGACAACCAGTTCTCAATCCACGTCAGCACTCTACCCACAATCCCATGTGCTTTAACTTTGCACATTAATCTCCTGTGTGGGACCTTGTCGAAAGCCTTCTGAAAGTCCAAATATACCACATCAACTGGTACTCCTTTGTCCACTTTATTGGAAACATCCTCAAAAAATTCCAGAAGATTTGTCAAGCATGATCTTCCTTTCACAAATCCATGCTGACTTGGACCTATCATGTCACCATTTTCCAAATGCGCTGCTATGACATCCTTAATAATTGATTCCATCATTTTACCCACTACTGAGGTCAGGCTGACCGGTCTATAATTCCCTGCTTTCTCTCTCCCTCCTTTTTTAAAAAGTGGGGTTACATTGGCTACCCTCCACTCGATAGGAACTGATCCAGAGTCAATGGAATGTTGGAAAATGACTGTCAATGCATCCGCTATTTCCAAGGCCATGAAATATGATGTTATGAGATATCTCCTTAAATGATTGCCACTGCATTTCGACAGTCTTACCCTGTAATATATTTTCCCAGTCCATTTTAACCAACTCTGCCTTCATACCTTTGTAATTACCTTTATTTAAGTTCAGGACACTAGTGTGAGACCTAGCTTTCTCACCCTCAAACTGAATTTGAAATTCTATCATGTTATGATCACTCTTCCCAAGAGGATCCATCACTACAAGATCATTAATTAATCCAGACTCGTTACACATTACCAGATCTAAGATAGTTTGCTCCCTGGTTCCACAATGTATTGTTCCAAGAAACCATCCCACATACACTCTATGAACTCTTCCTCAAGGCTACCTTTGCCAATTTGATTTGTCCAATCAATTTGAAGATTAAAATCGCTCATGGTCATTGCTGTCCTTTCTTACTAGTCTCCATTATTTCTTGATTTATACTCTGTGCCACAGTGTAGCTACTGTTTGGGGGCCTGTAGACCATTCCCACCAGTAACCTCTTTCTCTTATTACTTCTTATCTCCATCCAAACTGATTCTACATCTTGATCTTGTGATCCAATATCATTTCTTACTACTGCACTGATCTCATCCTTTATTAACAGAGCTACCCCACCTCCTTTTCCTTTCTGCTTATCCTTACGAAATGGCAAATACTCCTGAATATTTCGTTCCCAGGCTTGGTCATCTTGTAAGCATGTCTCTGTAATAGCAATCAGATCATACCCATTTATTTCTATTGGTGCCGTCAACTCATCTATCTTGTTACGAATGCTTCATGCGTTCAGATATAGAGCTTTAAATTTTGTCTTATGTGTATACGTTCTGTCCCTGCTTGTCCCACTCTGGTTATCATTATCCCTATTGCTACCCTGCACTTTTGCCTTCTCCTTTCTCTTTAACTTTTGACTTTGATAGGAAATGTAGTAAATGGTGAGGAGGATAGGAACAGACTTCAGGAGGACATAGACAGACTAGTAAATTGGCAAATGAAATTTAATGCAGAGAAGTCACCAAGAAATCAAATAGGAAATTCAGAAGAAACTTGTTCACCCAGAGAGTGGTGAGAAGGTGGAACTCGCTACCACAGGGAGTGATTGAAGCGAACAGTATCGATGCATTTAAGAGGAGGTTAGACAAGCATATGAGGGAGAAGGGAATAGAGAGTTATACTGACGGAGTTAGATGAGGAAAGGCGGAAGGAGGCTCGAGTGGAGCATAAATGCTGGCATGGACTGGTTGGGCCAAATGGCCTGTTTCTGTGCTATATATCCTATGTAATCCGATGTAAAAGAAAAGTTACAATGCTTCCCATATTGTCAGAGCAGAAATGTAATTTAAGACACAATTTTATTTTGATGATTTGATGATTTAAATTTGAATACTTCCTTGATCGAGCTCTTTTGTCGTATTTGCAGGCTGTCAGAGTAAAGGATGTCAGAAACGTTATTAATACAGGCCACCAAGTCATTCCTGGCTGGTAAAGCGCAGAGAATGTCACTCTTACTGTTGAAAAGACATGAATCAGATTCATGAGTTTGTTGCAGTTACAGTTTGAAGAATAGGAATCAAATTTATCAGGGCGTCACTGTTATGGCTAGGAGTACATGATTCAATTTCATAGATCACGACACCTTTCATCTCGTCTCTCAATTATAGCTGTTCTATTGGTTATCAGGACATTGCACTGGAAAGACGTGCTTTAAAAACTCTCGGGAAACTTTTGTAAGCTGGCACTTATCGCTGTGATCAGTAAAGCTTAACCCATGCTGCTGAAAATAGAATGATTTATTACGGTGAAGTGACTCATAATTTTCCACTGTTTACAGGAGCTGCTGACATTAATACTGCTCCTGAATGTGTCTAAATATAATGCTTATTAACAGTTTACTTCTGCATATATTGCGAATTATCGCGGCTAAAATTCCGGTCGGAGGCTTCCTTCGGACAAACACCTCCGACCCGAAAAATGTTTTGCGAAAGTACCTGGTGGTGCCAGTGGCGCCTTTGATTCCGGTCAGAGGCCTTCAGTCGATGCGTAGCGTACGGGACAGGACTTTCGCACACGTGCGAAAAAGCTGGAGTCATGTGGGCTTGGACCACCAATCACTCTGCAGTATTCTCTTCCCCGAGTTCCCATTATTATCAATGAGAATAAACCCCTAAGACAAGAAATACAACGTAACAAATAAATAAAACACCTCACATATTTAAAATTAATTGAAATTAAAGTTAATTAAATGTTTTAGAAAAAAAAATTGGGGGGGAAATTTTTTTTAATGTATTTTAATACGGTTTAAAATAAACTTACCTTAAGTTTTAACATAAAAACTTATGTTTTTAAATTACATTTTTATATGTTTTAAAACTCTTATGTTGGTAAAAGTAGGCTATGTGCCTGCTTTCACCAGGCGTAAAGTTTGAAGGACATTTGCTGGGCATGAGTTGGGCAAATAGTCCAATCTCACCCGTGTGGATGTCCTTCTCCCGGGGATTTTGACAGATCGGAAAAGCTGGTTTTCAGCGCATGCGCATCGTGCCCCGAAAACCAGCTTTTGCAAGGTCTCGCCGGGTCTGTCCGCACTTCGTGAGGCCGGAACTTTAGCCCCATAACTTTCTGTGCGGAAGAACTAAACCTTGGTGCTGACTCTCCTGCTGTAACATTTTTCCAGCCCATGGCGGTAAGTTTCCATTTTATTCAGCAACAACAGTAACCTAACAAACTAAAGTTTACTACCCTGCTGATTTTACTCGCACTCAAATTGCCTGACATTCCCTTCTGTTGGAGATTAGATCATCATTCTGTGAGAATTCATGGGGTTGAAGTTGTCTCCCATCACTGTCGTACAGTGCATTGACACAGCTAAGCCCGTGTGGTTGTCGGTGTGCAGCGGCCACCCCACATTAAAAGAACTCACGCACAGGCACCTTCCAGTTCGTCGGTATGAAGTTCGGGACCTGGAACGTCAGGACCCTCATGGACAATCCCAACAGCAACAGGCTGAAACGTCGCACCGCCATAGTTGCCCGGATACTCAGACGTTTTGACATTGAAATCGCTGCCCTAAGCGAGACCCGGCGGGCAAGGGAAGGCCAGTTGAAGGAACATGGTGGAGGTTACACCTTCTTCTGGAAAGGGAAACCAGAGGCAGAACACCATCTTCATGGAGTCGACAGCCTCAAAGACTCCCCCTATGGGGTTGACAAACGCCTCATAACTCTCCGTATCACCCTATCTCGGAACCAATGTGCCACAGTCATCAGTGCGTATGCCCTGACACTTGATGCAACGGATGATGCTAAAGAAAGATTTTATTCCAACCTCGAGACATCCTTGTCCCGTGTCCCCACGGGCGACAAATTGATCCTCCTGGGATCAATGCCAGGGTTGGCAAAGACACAGCCCTCTGGGGAGACGTGATTGGCAGAGAGGGGGTAGGGGAAGCCAACTCCAGCAGTACCCTACTCCTGACAAAATGTCTAGAACATGAACCACCTCATCACCAACACCATGTTCCGCCAGAGGGACAAATACAAGACATCGTGGCAACACCCTCGCTCCAAACACTGGCACCTGCTTGACTATGTCATCGTCCGAGCCAGGGATCGCAAGGATGTGCGCATCACCCACGCCATGACAGGAGCTGACGACTGCTGGACGGATCACCGCCTAATCCAATCCATCATTAACATTAACATTGCCCCAAAGCAGAGGGGATAGCAGAAGCAGTTCTGCAAAAAAGTTAATGCCGGGTCACTTAGAGACCCAGCTAAGAGAGCCCTATTTAGCCAGCACCTCACAGCCAATCTGCTGTGCGTTGATGACCCTGAGATGCTGAATCTCCATGGTGCTTGGTCTGCCCTCCAGGCCTCTATATCCAATGCCTGTGAAGAGACACTTGGTCATTCAACCAGAAAACACCAGGACTGGTTTGATGAAAATGATCAGGAGATCGAAGAACTAACTAATAGATCGCAAGCGCAAAGCATTTCTGAGCCTCAAGCAACAGCCCAACTCGGGAGCTGCAAAACAACATTACAGACTGCTCAAGGCTCAGGTCCAACAAAAAACTAGGGACCTAAAGAACAGGTGGTGGATGGAGAAAGCACAGGAGATACAACAACTGGCCAACAGCCACGATGTGCAAGGGTTCTTCGCTGCAGTCAAGGTCACCTATGGTCCAAACTCCCAAGGCCCCACCCCACTCCTGGCCAAGAACGGGGAAACACTCATCAAGGACACCGAGGCTGTCAGGGCCCAATGGAAGGAGCACTTTGAAGATCTCCTCAATCGAGACTCTGCCTTTGACTCGAGTATTCTCGATTCCATCTCGCAGCTTGTGACCCGCCATCAACTCAGTGAAACTCCAACGTTGCACGAGGTAGGCAAAGCCATAAAACAGCTTAAGAATAACAAGGCTACGGGTGCTGATGGAATCCCTGCTGAGGCACTAAAATATGGCGGAGAGGCGCTGTTGGCGCGGATACATGACCTCATTTCTCTCATCTGGAGGGAGGAGAGCATGCTGGGCGATCGGAGAGATGCAGTGATTATGACCATTTTTAAAAAGGGGGACAAGTCCGATTGCGGCAACTCCCTGATTTCAGCCACTGGGAAAGTTGTCGCTCAAGTTCTCCTCAATCGTTTTCTCCCTGTGGCCGAGGAGCTCCTCCCGGAATCACAATGCGGATTTCGTCCCCTACGGGGCACAACAGACATGATCTTTGCAGCACCAGTTGCAGGAAAAATGCAGGGAGCAGCGCCAGCCCTTATACATGGCCTTTTTCGATCTTACAAAGGCCTTTGACACTGTCAACCGTGAGGGTCCATGGAGCATGCTCCTCCGTTTTGGATGCCCCCAAAAGTTTATCAACATCCTTCGCCTGCTTCATGATGACATGCAGGCCGTGATCCTTACCAACAGATCCATTACAGACTCAATCCACGTCCAGATTGGGGTCAAACAGGGCTGCGTTATCGCTCCAACCCTCTTCTCAATCTTCCTCGCCGCCATGGTCCACCTCACAATCAACAAGCTCCCCGCTGGAGTGTGTAAAGTCCTTACTCTACAGTATGAAACCACACGAGGCACATTCTGGGGACAAGGTCACTCTGTGACCTTAACTTTTTATTCACAGGACTCTACAGACGATGACCCTGCGTGGGACCTCCCTTTTTATACCTGTGTGATCAGGTAAGGAGTGTCTCCCACAAGTTCACCCCTTGTAGTCAAGGTGTGCATCTAGGTTGAGTGTATACAGTAATACAGTGGTGTTGCATTGTGGTTACATACATGATATCACCTCCCCCCTCCCCCCCAAAGTCTTATTGGGATCATAGGTTTAGTCTTTCAGGTGGTCTATGCTCCCTCGTGGAGCGCCGCAGTTGGGGCTCTGGTTGTTGGATACTGACGTGAGTGTCTGTCACCTGTGGTGATACCGGCCTGTCCGGGCTGACCGCAGGGACTGTGCATTCTTCTGATTGCTCTTGTTGCTCGTTCACTGGCGGTGTTGTGAGCCCCATCTCATGGTCTTCGTCAGGTTCCTTCGTGTCGATGCTGAACCTTTTTTTTACTTGGTCCAGATGCTTACGGCATATTTGACCATTGTTGAGTTTTACCACGATGACCCTATTCCCCTCTTTGTCAATTACAGTGGCCTCAAGCCAATTGGGTCCCATGGCGTGATTGAGGATGAATACAGGATAATTTATGTCTATATATCTCCCCCTCGAATTACGGTCATGGTACTCGTGTGACTTGCGCTTGCCCTCAACTATGTCGGTCAGGACTGGGTGAATGAGGGACAACCGAGTTTTGAGTGTCCGTTTCATTAGTAGCTCTGCGGGCTGGACCCGCGTGAGCGAGTGCGGTTGGGATCTATAGGCCAGCAGGAGACGCGATAGGCGGCATTGTAGGGAGGGTCCTTGAATCCTGAGCATACCTTTCTTAATGATTTGGACCGCACATTCCACCTGGCCATTGGAGGCCGGCTTGAACGGCGCAGTCCTGACGTGGCTGATCCCATTGCCCGACATAAACTCTCGGAATTCGTAGCTTGTGAAACATGGGCCATTATCACTAACCAGGATGTCTGGCAAGCCATGGGTTGCAAAGATGCACGTAGGCTTTCCACGGTGGTGGATGACGTGCATGAATTCAGAATGATGCACTCGATCCATTTCGAGATGCATCTACAATAAGAAACATCTTACCCATGAACGGGCCCGCGTAGTCAACATGAATGCGTGACCATGGCCTGGTGGGCCAGGGGCCACGGGCTGAGCGGGGCCTCCCCGAGGGCATTACCCAGCTGGGCACATGTCGTGCACCTGCGAACACAGTGTTCCAGGTCTGAATCAATTCCAGGCCACCAAACGTGTGACCGGGCAATGGCCTTCATCAGCACAATGCCTGGGTGCTCGCTGTGGAGTTCCCTGATGAATGCCTCCCTGCCCTTCTGGGGCATAACTACCTGGCTACCCCATAGTAGGCAGTCGGCTTGGATGGAGAGCTCATCCATCCGTCTGTGGAACGGTCTGATCTCCTCAGGGCATGCTCCGTGTGCGGGCGCCCAATCCCCAGTCAGGGCACATTCCTTAATCAGGGATAGGAGGGGATCTCTGTTTGTCCAGATTTTGATCTGGCGGGCTGTGATGGGGGAGCCTGCGCTGTCAAAGGCATCGACAGCCATGACCATCTTGACGCTTTGCTCCGCTGCCCCCTCAGTGGTGGCCAGTGGAAGCCTGCTGAGCGCGTCAGCACAATTTTCAGTGCTGGGCCGGTGCCAGATGGAGTAGTCATAAGCAACCAGCGTGAGAGCCCATCGCTGTATGCGAGCTGATGCGTTGACATTGATAGCCTCGCTGTCTGACAACAGGGATGTTAATGGCTTGTGGTCCGTCTCTAATTCAAACTTCCTACCAAAGAGGTACTGATGCATTTTTTTTAAACCATAGATACATGCAAGCGCTTCCTTCTCGGCCATCCCATATCCCCGTTCTGCTTGAGAGATCGACCTGGAGGCATAAGCCACAGGTTGTTGTTGACCCTCAGCATTGCCCTGCTGCAACACGCATCCAACCCCATAGGACAATGCATCACATGTCAGAACCCAGTTTTTACAGGGGTCGGACAGGGCCAACAACTTGTTTGAACAAAGTAGGTTTCGCACCCGATCAAAAGCCCGTTCCTGACAGTCCCCCCAAAACCAATCGCAACCCTTACGCAGGAGCACATAGAGCAGCTCCAACAACGTGCTCAAGTTCGGCAGAAAGTTCCCGAAATAGTTCAACAGTCCCAGGAATTAAAGCAACTCTGATGTGTTGCAGGGCCTGGGTGCTCGTCGAATCGCCTCTGTTTTTGATTCAGCGGGCAGAATCTCATCTGCAGCAACTCTCCTGCCCAGAAACTCAACCACAGGAGCTAAGAACACACATTTAGACTTCTTGAGTCGCAGGCCTACCCGGTCCAGTCGGCGTAGCACCTCCTCCAGGTTGTGGAGGTGTTTCTCGGTGTCTTGACCCATGATGAGGATGTCGTCCTGGAATATGATCATTCCAGGAATGGGTTTAAGCAGGCTTCCATGTTTCGTTGAAAAATCGCGGACGCTGATCGAATGCCAAACGGGCACCTGTTATAAACGAACAGTCTCTTGTGAGTGGTGATGGTGCTCAGTAGTTTAGATCCGTCGGCCAGTTCCTAGGTCATATAGGCTGAAGTGAGGTCCAACTTGGTGAACAGCTTGTCGCCTGCCAGCATGGCGAAGAGGTCCTCCGCTCTCGGGAGCGGGTATTGATCTTGTAGGGACACCCGATCGATTGTAGTCGCCACAGATCCTGACAGAGCCATCCGCTTTTGGGACGGGAACAATGGGGCTCGCCCAGTCGCTGAATTCAACAGGCGAGATGATGCCCTCTCTCAACAGCCGGTCCAATTCGCTCTCGATCTTTTCCCGCATCACATACGGCACTGCTCTGGCTTTGTGGTGCACTGGCCTGGCGTCCGGGGTGATGTGTATTACTACTTTAGTGCCTTTGAAAGTCCCGATGCCAGGTTGGAATAGTGAATCGAATTGTTGTAGGACTTGTGAGCACGAACTTCACTCCACAGATGACATTGCGTGAACATCCCCCCATTTCCAGTTCATCTCGGCTAACCAGCTCCTCCCCAATAGTGCGGGACCATTGCCCGGGACAATCCAGAGCAGCAACCGATTCACTAACCCATTGTGTGTGATAGCCAACATTGCACTGTCTAACACTGGAATGATTTCTTTAGTGTAAGTCCGTAATTGTGTCTCAATACGTGCTAATTTGGGTCTACTGCCTTTAAGTGGCCATAGCTTCTCAAATTGCTGAACGCCCATGAGTGACTGGCTGGCCCCAGTGTCCAGCTCCATGCGTACTGGGATACCGTTTGATAAAACCCTCATCATCATTGGTGGCGTTTTGGTGTATGAACTGTGAATATTTGCCACATGGACCCGCTGAGCCTCGGCGTCCATCGATTTGCCCCAAAAGTCATTCTGCCTCAAAGAACCCTCTTTTGGTCCATCCGCCTCATATATTAGTCTGGTTGCAGACTTCCTGCACATTCGAGCTAAGTGGCCACTGAGATTGCAGTGCCTGCAGACAAACTGTTGAAATCTGCAAGATCTAGCTGAGTGTTTTCCCTCACACCTCCAGCATGAGTTAAAGTTTCCATTGTTGGGAACAAAGGGGCTATGGCTAGGCATTCCGCGCTGACTGTTCCTTTGACTGCTCTTAACTACCCTATTGGTGGGTGTCAATGGCCCCATCCCGGGCCGCATTGTCCACTGTGATGGCGTGAATGTCCGTTCAGCCTGCCATTGTCTCTGTTGCAGTCCTATTCTGGGGTCTATTGCTGCCTGGGGAGTGTTGGACTGCCCCTGCCTGCCTGCGGGGTTCTGAGTTGCATTGATGATGTTGACTCTCTGATCCATCGCCGTGTTAGAGGCAGAATTGCGCGAGTATATTATTTTCGTCTCTTCCTTCCCTGCCATGAAAGTTTGAGCTATCAACGTCACCGCTTCCAAGGTCAAATCCTTCGTCTCAATTAATTTGCGGAAAATTCCTGCATGACCGATGCCCTCGATAAAGAAGTCCCTTAGCATCTCCCCCCTGCAGGCGTCTGTGAACTTACAGAGGCTGGCCAAATGCCGGAGGTCCGCTACGAAGTCCGGCATGCTCTGTCCTTCACGACGTCGGTAGGTGAAGAATCTGTGTCGGGCCATATGCATGCTACTCGCCGGTTTGAGGTGCTTCCCGATCAATTTGCTAAGTTCTTCAAAGGTTTTGTCCGGGTGCTAGTAAGTCCTTCATGAGTGCGTAAGTCTTTGGTCCGCAGCTGGTCAAAAGCTGAGCCCTTCGCTTGTTGGCCGCTGCATCCCCCAGCCATTCTTTCGTAACGAAGCTTTGCTGAAGCCTCTCGACAAAATCGTCCCAGTCTTCCCCAACACAGTACCATTCCTCTGTGCTACCGGTGGCCATTCTCGTGGGTCGTGAACTCCCGTTTCTCGTCGCCAATGTGAAGTCTTTACTCTACAGTATGAAACCACACGAGGCACATTCTGGGGACAAGGTCACTCTGTGACCTTAACTCTTTATTCACAGGACTCCACAGACGATGATCCTGCGTGGGACCTCCCTTTTTATACCTGTGTGATTAGGTAAGAAGTGTCTCCCACAAGTTCACCCCTTGTGGTCAAGGTGTGCATCTAGGTTGAGTGTATACAGTAATACAGTGGTGTTGCATTGTGGTTACATACATGACAAAGTGGAACTAAACTACAGAACCAGTGGGAAGCTGTTTAACCTACGCCGCCTCCAGCCAGGTCCAAGATCACCCCAACCTATGTCGTTGAGCTGCAGTATGCGGACAACGCCTGCGTCTGTGCACATTCAGAGGCTGAACTTCAGGATATAGTCAATGTATTCACTGAGGCATATGAAAGCATGGGCCTTACGCTTAACATCCGTAAGACAAAGGTCCTCCACCAGCCTGTCACCGCCACACAGCACTGCCCTCCAATCATCAAGATCCAATGGCGTGGCCCTGGACAACGTGGACATTTCCCATGTCTCGGGAGCTTCTTATCAATAAAGGCAGACATTGATGTGGAGATTCAGCATCACCTCCAGTGTGCCAGTGCATCCTTCGGCCGTCTGAGGAAAAGAGTGTTTGAAGACCAGGCCCTCAAATCTACCACCAAACTACAGGGGCTGTAGTAATACCCGCCCTCCTGTATGGATCTGAGGCATGGACGATGTATAGAAGGCACGTCAAGTCACTGGAGATATATCACCAATGATGTCTCCGCAAGATCCTGCAAATCCCCTGGGAGGACAGGCGCACCAACATCAGTGTCCTCGACCAGGCTAACATCCCCAGTATTGAAGCACTGACCACACTCGATCAGCTTCGCTGGGCAGGCCACATAGTACGCATGCCAGATACGAGACTCCCTAAGCAAATGCTTTATGCGGAGCTCCTTCATGGTAAATGAGCCAAAGGAGGACAGCGGAAACGTTATAAGGACACCCTCAAAGCCTCGCTGGTAAAGTGCGACATCACCACTGACACCTGGGAGACCCTGGCCGCAGACCGCCCGAGGTGGAGAAAGTCCATCTGGGAGGGCGCTGAGCTCTTCGAGTCTCAACGCAAAGAGCATGAAGAGGCCAAGCGCAGGCAGGGGAAGGAGCGGGCGACAAACCAGCCCCACCCACCCCTTCCCGCGACGAATGTCTGTCCCACCTGTAACAGGGTCTGTGGCTCTCATATTGGACTGGTCAGCCATCAAAGAACTCACTTTGGGAGTGGAAGCAAGTCCTCCTCGATTCCGAGGGACTGCCTATGATGATGAGATGCATTGACACAGCAATGTGCTGGACCCCTCAGCCCAATCCCCCTGCCCCCTCCTCTCCCTCAGGTATTAAACTTACAACATCATTACCACGTCATTTTTTCTTGGATGAATGTATTTGATTTGCATGAAAGTAATTTTGCTGATTACAGTAAGTGGGCTGTGGGGTCACTACGTGGGCAATGCTTTCAATTATCTCTTGCTGCAAATTTACTACACTTGTGCCTAATAGCATTTGCTTGGCACACGTTAATGATTTGGATTCTGCACGGTATTTGAGGTTTTCTTTCTTATTCAGGTTGAGAAAGCAGTTAAAAAGGCTTACGGGATCCTGTGCCTCATGAATAGAGGTATAGGCTAGAAATTCAATTTTTGGTGATAGCGGTATTTTTGGCGGAAAAATACCGCTACGACTCCGCTGCCACTACGAGGCCTAATAATTGGGCTTAAATGCGCCCAGCGGTAAAAATTGGCGTTGCACGAGGATTCGTGGTACAAACCACGAATTTTCTGCAACTTTTCTCCGAGGCCGATACCGCTGCGCGTTGGGCCTGCGGGGGGGGAAACAACCCCAAAAATTGCAAAAAACAAAAAAATCACAAAACATTCACAAGACACTTAACTATTGAATCACTGCAAACAAATTAAAAAATAAAATCTTTAACTTACGTTTTTTGCAGATCTTCATACCTACCAGTGTTCCAAGGGCTGCAACGCAGGTTTTCACGGGGGTTTTTTTTGGTCCTAACTACAGGTGCGCTGTGAGCCAAATTTTTGGCGATAGCTCTATTTCGAGTCTTGCACACCGGCGGTCTGCTCCCCAGCGGTACTTAAAAACCGCCGGTGCAAGACCTCTCTGAATTTCCTGGTTCACCATTTTTCGCCAAAAACGGCAAAATATCGCCAAAAAAACGGGTGCAAGTTGGCGAATCTTTAGCCCTATATAAGAGTACAAAAGTGAAAATTATGACGAACTTGTCTAAAACACTGGTTCGGCCCCAGCTGGAGTACTGCATCCAATTCTGGGCACTGAACTTTAGGAAGGATGTGAAGGCCTTAGAGCAGGTGCAGGAAAGATGTACAAGAATGATTCCAGAAATGAGGGACTTCAGTTACGTGGGTAGACTGGAGAAGCTGGGGTTGTTCTCCTTAGAGCAAAGGAGATCAAGAGGAGATTTGATAGAGGTGTTCCAAGTCATGAGGGGTCTGGACAGAGTAGAAAGAGAGAGAAACTGTTCCCATTGGCAGAATGATCGAGAACCAGAGGACATAGATATAAAAGGTGATTGGTAAAAAAACCAAAGGCGACATAAGAAAAAACATTTTTACGCAGCGAGTGGTTAAGATCTGGAATGCACTGCCTGAAAGGGTTGTGGAGGCAGGCTCAATCTGATCTTTCAAAGGGGAGTTGGATAAGTATCTGAAGGAAAAACATTAGTTTGGCTTTGGGGAAAGGGCAGGGGAGTGGGACTAGCTTGATTGGCCGAATGGCCTTCTTCCGTGCTGTAACCATTCTATGATTTTATGATTCATGGGATGTGGGCATCGCTGGCAAGGCCAGAATTTATTACCCATCCCTAATTGCCCTTGAGAAGGTGGTGGTGAGCCGCCTTCTTGAACCACTGCAGTCCTTGTGGTGAAGGTACTCCCACAGTGCTGTTAGGGAGGGAGTTCCAGGGTTTTGACCCAGCGACGATGAAGGAACGGCAATATATTTCCAAGTCAGGATGGTGTGTGACTTGGAGGGGAACTTGCAGGTGGTGGTGTTCCCATGCACCTGCTGCCCTTGTCCTTCTAGGTGGTAGAGGTTGTGGGTTTGGGAGGTGCTGTGAAAGAAATCTTGGCGAGTTGTTGCGCTGCATCCTGTAGATGGTACACACTGCAGCCACGGTGTGCCAGTGGTGGAGAGAGTGAGTGTTTAAGATGGTGGACGGGGTGCCAATCATACTTACGAAGTGGATTTCCATGGAATACAGGCAGGAAGACAAAGCACAGAGTGTCTCTATATGCTGCTCACACACTATTGTATGTAACTGATCCTCCGTCTCACATCCTCCACATCTTTTAAAATCTCTAAGTACTAATATGCTATGGAGCTTCAGCACCTCTCCTGGGGATTTCAATGCAAATTGATCTGGCAATGCAACCCAACATCATTGATGCCTCACACCGTTTGGATATGATAAGGTAGGACTTCTACTTTTTATTGTCTGATTGTTGAGTAATAATTGGGCAGCAGATTACATGAAATTGGGAGAAATCTCCTTCCACAGAAAATGCACAGCTTTTGTGACCAGGGATATTTTTTGTTGGTAAAAGCTCCCTCTTGCAGCAGGTGAGTGCTTCATTTAATATTTATATGAAGGTGTGTCAGGCCTGCATTCCATTCTTTGTATTCGTGACATATTTACGCTCATGTTTTGTTTTGTCACTCATGTCTACTTCCAAGTAAATGAGGGAGCAAGGAAGGGAAGGTTACACTGATAGGGTTAGATGAAGAGGGGTGGGAGGACGCTCCTGTAGAGCATAAACACCGGCATGGACCAGTTAGACCGAATGGCCTGTTTTTGTGCTGTAAATTCGATGTAATTCCACACAATACGGAAGGTGAATAGGCTCGCCAGACAGCACAGGAGAGGCATAGCACCCAGTCACCGATACCTCCAAACCAGAATAAGGAAAGAAAAAGAGAGAAAGATTTGCATTTATATACAGTAATGCCTTTCATGGCCACTGAACGCCTTGGAGCACTTTACAGCCAATGAAATACTTTTTGAAGTGTAGTCACTGTTGTAATGTGGGAAACATGGCAGCCAATTTGCGCACAGCAAGCTCCCACAAACAGCAATGTGATAATGACCAGATAATCTGTTTTAGTAATGTGGATTGAGGGATAAATATTGGCCAGGACACTGGGGATAACTCCTCTGCTCTTCTTCGAATAGAGCCGTGGGATATTTTATGTCCACCTGAGAGAGCCGATGGGGCCTCGTTTTAACATCTCCGACCGATAGCACCTCCGATAGTGCAGCACTCACTCAGTACTGCATTGGAGTGTGAGCCTAGATTTTTGTACTCAAGTTCCCAGAATGGGACTTGAACCTCCAACCTTCTGACTCAGAGGCGAGTGTGTTACCCACTGAGCTGCAGCTGACATACAGAGATCCAAGGTACTCTTACATCTACAAAAGCAAAATAGTGCAGATACTGGAAATCTGAAATAAAAACAGAAAATGCTGGAAACACTCAGCAGGTCAGGCAGCATCTGTGGAGCGAGAAACAGAGTTAATGTTTCAGGTCGATGACCCTTCACCAGAACTGGAAAAAGTTAGACATGTAACAGGTTTTAAGCAAATACTGAGGCAGGGAAAGGTGAGAGGGGAGGAAAGAACAAAAGGGAAGATCTGTGATAGGGTGGAAGGCAGAAGTGATTAAATGACAAAAGGGATGATGGTTCGAGACAAAAGCGGGTGATAATGAGACAATAGAAGAAACAAAAAATGGGTCTAGAGGAGTTGAAAAACACAAAAGTACAATCATTGCCATCAACTGATGTCCGAAAAAATGGGGACAGTGATTATGATCTGAAATTGTTGAAGTAATGTGGAGTCTAGAAGGCTGTAAAGTGGCAAATGGAAAGATGAGGTGCTTCAAAATCCTCGAGCTTCCGTTGAGCTTCCTTGGAACAGTGTAGGAGGCCGAGGATGGAGAGATCAGAGTGGGAGCAGAGCAGAGAATTAAAGTGACAGGTGACCGGAAGCTCGGGATCACGCTTACGGACTGAACAGAGTTGTTCCGCAAAGTGGTCACTCAATCTGCGTTTGGTCTCCCCAATGTAGTGGAGACTGCAGCGAATACAGTATCCTAAACTGAAAGAAGTACAAGTAAAGTTGTTTCACCTGGAAGGAGTGTTTGGGGCTCTGGACTGTGGGAATGGAGAGGTAAGAGGGCAGGTGTTACGTCTCATGCACTTGCACAGGTAGAGAATGTTGGGGGTGATTGAGGAGTGAACCAGGGTGTCGTGGAGGGAACATCCCATTGGAATGCTGGGAGGGGAGGGGATGATGTGTTTGGTGGTGGCAGCAGGTGGCAGAAATGGTTGATCCATTTGATGTGAAGATTGGTTTGGTGAAAGGTGAGGACAAAGGGAACTCTATCATGTTTCTGGGAGGGAGAGGAAGGGGTGAGAACAGAAGTGCGGGAAATAGAACGGACATGGTCAAGGGCCCCATCAATCATGGTGGAGGGGAATCCTTGGTTGAGGAAAAAAGAAGACTTAACGGAAGCACTGGTATGGAAGGTGGCATCATTAGAACAGATGCGATGGAGAGACCTTGCAGGAAGTGGGGTGGAAATCACGGTAGCTATCTGAGTCAGTGGGCTTATAGCAGATATTGGTTACCAGCCTATGCCCAGAAAAGGAGGTGGAGAAGTCGAGAAAGGGACAGGAAGTATCAGAGATGGACCATGTGAAGGCAAGGGAGGAGTGGAATTTGGAAGCATAGTTGATTAAATTTTCCAGTTCGGGGCAAGAGCAGGAAACGACACCAATACAATCATCAATATACTAGAAAAAGAGGTGAAGGGAGGGAACAGAGTAGGACTGGAGCAAAGAATGGTCCATGTATCCCACAAAAAGGCAGGCATAGCTTGGACCCATTTGGGTTCCCATAGCAACACCATTTATTTGGAGGAAGTGAGTGTAGTCAAAGGAGAATTTGTTCAATATAAGAACAAGTACAACCCGACGGAGGAGGGCTGTGGTGGATGGGGACTGGTTGGGCCTCTGTTCAAGGAAGAAGCATAGGACCCTCAGGCCATCCTGGTTGGGATGGAGATGTAGAGGGATTGGATGTCCATGGTGAAAAGGAGACGGTTAGGACCAGGAAACTGGAAACTGTAAAGGGGCGGTGGGCATCAGAAGAGTTGCAGATGTAGGTGGAAAGAGACTGGACAAGGGGAGAAAAACAAGTCAAGATAGGAAGAAATTAGTTCCATTGGGCAAGAACAGGCTGAAACAATGTGTCTACTGGGGCAGTCCTGTTTGTGGGTCTTGGGAAGGAGGTAGAAGTGGGCTGTGTGGGGTTGGGGAACTATAAGGTTGGAGGCTGTGTGGGGAAGATTTCCAGAGGAGATGAGGTCAGTGACAGTCTGGGAAACGATGGCTTGATGTTCGGTAGTGGGAACCTGGTTCAGGGGGAGGTAGGAGGAGGTGTCGGAGAGTAGATGTTCAGCCTCCGCAAGGTAGAGGTCGGTTCACCAAACAACAGCGTCACCTTTGTCAACAGGTTTAATGGCAATGTAGGATTTGGAGTTGAGGGAACGGAGAGGGAGGTAGGTTAGAGTGAGTGAGGGGAGCAGAGAAATTGAGACGGCTGTTGTCCCGCCAGCAGTTCCCAATAAAAAGATCTAGAGAGGGTAGGAGGCCAGAGGGAGGGGTCCAGGTGGAACGAGAATTCTGAAGACAGGAGAAAGGGTCCAGTGTGCAGGGGGACGACTCCTAGCCAAAGAAGTAGGTGTGGAGGCAAAGGCGACGGAAGAGCTCAGCAGCCTGCTGAGCTCAAAGTTCATTGAGGTGGGGACGTAGGGGATGAAGCTGAGGCCTTTGTTCAGCACTGATTGTTTGAGGTCAGAGAGGGGAAGATCAGAAGGGATAGTGAAAACACTGCAGGAGGTGAGATTGGAAGAAGGGATGGGATCAGAGGGAAGTATCGGGGAAGAAGGTTCCGAGATGCGTTGGTACCCAAGAATTGTTGAAGTTTGTGCCTACTTGACACAGGAGCAGTACTTGTGGAGGCTGTGTGTCACCAAGCTTACTTATATACTGCATTTGATGTCCATCATGACTGGTGCAAGGTCACCATAGCAAAGCAATTCCTGATTGATTGGTCAAAAGCACTCCTTCCCAGTTACCGGTTGTGCTTTGCATTGACAACAATAAGAAGAAAATTGTTGACTTGAAGTGGAGCAAAAATGGGTTCACTGGATTGTACTGAGAAGGAGTGGGAAACCTGCACTTCTTTTACGACCCTAACCAAGGAGCACTGCGGCCATAAATACTGTGGCAACAAGAGCAGGTCAGAGGCTGGGTATTGTGCGGCGAGTGTCTCACCTTCTGACTCCCCAAAGCCTTTCCATCATCTACAAGGCACAAGTCAGAAGTGTGATGGAATACTCTCCACTTGCCTTGATGAGTGCAACTCCAACGACACTCAAGAACCTCAACACCATCGAGGACAAAGCAGCCCGCTTGATTGGCACCCCATCCACCACTCTAAACACTCACTCCCTCCACTGCCGGCTGCAGTGTGTACCATCTGTAAGATGCACTGCAGCAACTCGCCACGGCTTCTTCGGCAGCACCTCCCAAACCCACGACCTCTACCACCTTGAAGGACAAGGGCAGCAGGCGCATCACCTGCAAGTTCCCTGCCAAGTTACACACCATCCTGACTTGGAAATATATTGCCGTTCCTTCATCGTCGCTGGGTCAAAGTCCTGGAACTCCCTCCCCAACAGCACTGTGGGACTACCTTCACCACACGGACTGCAGCGGTTCAAGAAGACGGCTCACCACCACCTTCTCAAAGGCCATTAGGGATGGGCAATAAATGCTGGCCTTGCCAGTGATGCCCACATCCCAGAACAAATTAAAAAACAATGCAATGGCATTACTACTCCTCCTTTGACAACACTGAGATAAAACATGGCCTTGTGACCCACGTATTTTGGTATACAGTTGAAAGAAAGTCCTACATTTAAGATTTTTGGTCTTACATGCAGTCACGTATGCAAACCTCACCAATGTGTAAGACTTGCCACCAGGGAGCACACCTGTGGGAGACCTAATGGTCACAAATGCACCCTGGGCAAGCAGGTATAAAGTGCTGCTTCCTCACTTTGGAGTTACCTTAAAGAGACCAAGGTCACAATGGTTTGAGCTTACAACACAGTCTCATGGAGTTATTCTGAACACAACAGATGCCAACTAGAGTTCTTCCTTAAAGATGCAGAGCATAAACTAATTTCACTATAGAAGTCATCCAATAAAATAAAACTGTACTTTGAGGGGATTGGACGGGACAACAAAATGGAGGAAGGAATGTTTTATAACAACAACAGAAAAAGACAGAAACACATAGCAGGCCATTTAGCAATTGTGGAGTAAACCAACACGTTGATGCCTTTTCCTTGCCAAACCTCTCATTACCTTTGTTTCCTTAATGCTTCTTTCAATCCTTTGATGATCTGTCACATCATTCCACCAATACTTGGCCTGTGTTTGTTTGTTTTTCTCCTTCTTTTTCCAGATTCTATTAACATGCTTTATCACTAAGATTGAGACCAGCTGTTCAGCTGCCTCTGCCTTTTCCCTCTCTTCCCCTAATACACCAGGCCAAACTTCCACCAAGGTTGCCCCCTTGCCCTAGCCCGGAACTCGCATCGGCACATTTAACCCCTCGAGTCTGTTCCACCATTCAGTGAGATCTGGGCTGATCTGCGACCTAATTCCAAATCTTTCTCCAGTTTCTCTCCGATCTCGCCTCATGCCCTCTCCACGCTCATCTTGTCCATGAGACTCACTTCCTGCTCCCTTGACCCTATTCCTACTAAACTGCTGACCACCCAACTTCCCTTCCTGGCTCCCATGTTAGCTGACATTGTTAAAAGTTCTCTCTCCTCAGGTACTGTCTCCCTCTCCTACAAATCTGGCAGCATCACCCCTCTCCTCAAAAAACCAACCCTTGACCCCTTGTACCTTGCAAGCAACTGCCCCATCTCCAACCTCCATTTCCTCTCCAAAGTACTTGAACAGGCTGTCGCTTCCCAAATCCATGCCCGTCTTTCCCAGAACTCCATGTTTGAATCCCTTCAATTAAGTTTTTTCCCCTGCCACAGTACCAAAATAGCTCTTATCAAAGTCACAGATGACATTCTATGTGGATGTGACAATGGTACACTATCCATCCTCGTCCTTCTCGACCTGTCTGTAGTCTTTAACATGGTTGACCACTCCATCCTCCTCCAATGTCTCTCCACTGTTGTCTAGCTGGGTGGGACTGCACTCGCCTGGTTCCATTCTTATCTAATTGTAGTCAGAGAATCACCTGCAATGGCTTCTCTTCCCACTCCCGCATTGTTACCTTTGGCGTCCCCCAAGGATCTATCCTTGGCCCTCTCCTATTTCTCATCTACATACTGCCCCTCGGCGACATCTTCTGAAAACGCAGCATCAGTTTCCACATGTACACTGACAACACCCAGCTCTATCTCACTATCATCTCTCTTGACCTTGCTACTATTTCTAAATCGTCACAGTGCTTGGCCGACACCCATGTACTGAATGAGCAGAAATTTCCTCCAATTAAACATTGGGAAGACTGAAGCCATTGCCTTTGTTCCCCGCCACAAACACCGTTCCCAAGCCACTGGCTCCATCCCGCTCCCTGGCAACTGTCTGAGGCTAAACCAGACTGTTTGCAACTTTGGTGTCATATTTGACCCCGAGATGAGCTTCTGACCACATATCCGTGCCATCACTAAGACCGCCAACTTCCACCTCCATAACATCGCCAGACTCCGCCCCTGCCTCAGCTCATCTGCTGCTGAAACAACCTTCCATGCCTTTGTTGCCTCTAGATTTAACTATTCCTATGTACGTCCGGCTGGCATCCCATTTTCTACCCTGTAAACTTGAGCTCATCCAAAACTCTGCTGCTCGTGTCTTAACTCGCACCAAGTCCGGTTCACCAATCACCCCTGCTCACGCTGACCTACAATAGCTCCCTATCTCTGTAACCTCCTCCAGCCTTATAACCCTCCGAGATATCTGTGCTCCTCCAATTGTGGCCTCTTGAGCACCCCTGATTTTAATTGTTGCACCATTGGTGCCCTGCCTTCAGCTGCCAAGGCCCTGAGCTCTGGAATTCCATCCCTAAACCTCTCCGCATGCCCTATGAGGAGAGATTGAGTAGATTGGGCAATACTCTCTGGAGGTTAGAAGAATGAGAGATGATCTTATTGAAACATGATCTTTCTGAGGGGAATTGACAGGTAACATGCAGAGAGGATGTTTATCCTCGTGGGGGAATTTAGAACTAGAGGGCATAGTTTCAGAATAAGGGGTCGCCCATTTAAAACAGAAATGAGGAGGAATTTCTTCATTCAGAGGGTTGTGAATCTTTGGAGTTCTCTACCCCAAAGGGTTGGGGATGCTCAGTCATTGAGTGTATTCAAGGCCGAGATCGATAGATTTTTGGACTCTAGGGGAATCAAGGGATATGGAGATTGAGTGGGAAAATGGAGTTGAGGTCGAAGATCAGCCACGATCTTATTGAATGGCGGATCAGGCGTGGGATGGTCTATTCCTGCTCCCAATTCTTATGCTCTTAATTGGGCATTGTCATGTATTTTACATGTTTACTGCTGGTACCATTACATATGATATACCATCGGAGGGCACTGCAGTGGGAGACTTGTAAGTTACCTGTACAGGTGTGCCTGGCCTAGTATAAAAGGCAGACCACCAGGTGTGATCCTCACTCTGGAGTTATCAATAAAGGAGTAAGGTCACTACAGTTCAAGTACAACACATTGCCTTGTGGAGCCATTATCAGAGCATCTAAAAACAGAATAGGCATAAATAAAAAGGAGGGCATTTTTCTTTTGATGACAGCCCAAGGTCTGCTTATGAGTTTTCGATAAAGAAAAGTGACAGATTAGTAAACCTTGATGATTTCAGCAAGTGGCAGGCTCCTGCACTTGATTGAAAGGCCGGCTTCCATGACCTGGGCGCATGCACCTCTTTAAAAATGTATTTGTTCATGGGATGTGGGCGTCGCTGACAAGGCCGACATTTATTGCCCATCCCTAATTGCCCTTGAGAACATAAGAAGTTAACATAAGAACATAAGAAATAGGAGCAGGAGTAGGCCATCTGGCCCCTCGAGCCTGCACCACCATTCTATAAGATCAAGGCTGGTCTATTTCTGGCCTCAACTCCTCTTCCCTGCCTGCTCCCCATAGCCCTTGACTCCCTTATTATTCAAAAATCTGTCTATCTCCACCTTAAATATATTCAAAGACCCAGTCTCCACAGCTCTCTGGGGTAGAGAATTCCAAAGATTCACGACCCTCTGAGAGAAGAAATTCCTCCTCATTTTTGTTTTAAATGGGCGACCTATTATTCTGAAACTATGCCCCCTAGTTCTAGAATTCCCTACGAGAGGAAACGTCCTCTCTGCATCTACCCTGTCAAGCCCCTCAAAATCTTCTATGTTTCAATAAGATCACCTCTCATTCTTCTAAACTCCAATGAGTATAGGCCCAACTTGCTCAACCTTTCTTCATATGACAACCCCATAATCTCAGGAATCAACCTTGTGAACCTTCTCTGAAATGCCTCCAATACAAGTATATCCTTCCTTAAATAAGGAGACCAAAACTGCACGCAGTACTCCCGGTGTGGTTTTACCAACGCCCTGTACAGTTGTCGCAGGACTTCCCTACTTTTATACTCCATCCCCCTTGCAATAAAGACCAGCATTCCATTTGCCTTCCTGATTACTTGCTGTACCTACATGCTAACTTTTTGCGTTTCATGCACAAGAACCCCCAGATCCCTCTGTACTACAGCATTTTGTAATCGCTCCCCATTTAAATAATAATTTGCTTTTTTACTTTTCGTACCAAAGTGGATAACCTCACATTTTCCCACATTATAGTCCATCTGCCAAATTTTTGCCCACTCACTGAGCCTATCTATATCCCTTTGTAGATTCTTTGCGTCATCCATACATCTTGCTTTCCCACCTATCTTTGTATCATCAGTAGATTTGGCTATGTTCCACTTGGTCTCTTCATCCAAGTCATTAATATAAATTGTAAATAGTTTAGGCCCCAGCACTGATCCCTGTGGCACTCCACTAGTTAAGTTTGCTAACTGGAAAATGACCCATTTATCCCGACTAACCACGCTAATATATTACCCCCAGCCTCGTGAGCTCTTATCTTGTGCAGTAACCTTTTGTGTGGCACCTTATTGAATGCTTTCTGGAAATCCAAATATACAACGGCGGTTCTCCATATCCACTCTGCTTGTTACATCCTCAAAGAACTCCAGCAGATTTGTCAAACGTGATTTCCCTTTTATAAAACCATGCTGACTCTGCTTGACTGCATTATGATTTTCTAAATGTCCTGCTACTTCCTTAATGATGGACTCCAGCATTTTCCCAATGACAGATGTTAGGCTAACTGGTCTATATTTTCCTGCTTTCTGTCTCCTTCCTTTCTTAGAGGTGTTAAATTTGCAGGTTTCCAGTCTGCTGGGAACTGTCCAGAATTCAGGTAATTTTGGTAGATTACAGAAGGTGGTGGTGAGCCGTCTTCTTGAACCGCTGCAGTCCGTGTGGTGAAGGCACTCCCATAATGCTGACTTTGTCGGAGCGGTAAGTACAACTGAGTGACTTGCTAGGCCATTTCAGAGGGCAGTTAAGAGTCAACCACATTGTGGGTCTGGAGTCACATATAGACCAGACTGGGTAAGGACGGCATATTTCCGTCCCTAAACGACATTACCAGTGAACCAGTTGACTTTTTACAACCATCCGGTAGTTTCATGGTCACCTTTACTGATACTAGCTTTTTAAAATTCCAAATGTAATTAATTAACTGAATTTAAATTCGCTCCCAAGCTGCTATGGTGGGATTTGAACTCACGGCTCCACATTATTAGTGCAGACCCTCTGGATTACTAGTCCAGTAACATAACCACATAATACTGAAAAAAGTGCACTTCAGGCACCCAGGGTCGACATCAAGCACTTCCAAAGCATAACATGAAGTGAAGCTCCATCCACTATTACCGTTCCTCTCCTAGCTGGGCCTGGGCTGGGAGGCCCGCGCGCGGTTGTCAGGGAAGCGGGCGGGGGGCGCGCGCGCGTCCTGTCAGGGTGTCGGGAGGGGCGCGCACGTCATGTCGGGGTGTCGCACGGGAGCGCGCACGCGGTGCGGCCGGCTGGCCGGCCAGCGCTGTTGTCAGGGGGCGGGGCGGGGAGCGAGGGAGCGCGGGCCGGCGGACGCTGCGCTGTTGTTGTTGTTGTTGTTGTGGGCGTGAGTTGTTGCCGACCGGAGATGGCGGGTTCGGTGCTGGCCGAGTCGGCGTGGGGCTGGTCCATATTCGCCCTGGTTTTACTGGTAGGCAGATGGCGGCCGGGCTGCCGCCTGTGTGTGTGTGTGTGTGTGTGTGTGTGTCTCTCTCTCTCTCTCGGTCAGATTAACGCTCTTAGCCTCGTCCGGACGGGAGGCCTGTCGGTGCAGGCCCGCCGCCTCTGGCGCATTCGCCACAAACGACAGTTAGTGATTGTTGGGGCCCAGGATTGCCAACTTTTACCCGACAAGAGGAATTTTTGCAAGGGGGTCAAGGGCCTGGGCAATGGGGGTCAAGGCAAGGGCCTGGGCAATGGGGGGTCAAGGCAAGGGCCTGGGCAATGGGGGGTCAAGGCAAGGGCCTGGGCAATGGAGGTCAGGTGCCTGGGCAATGAGGGTCAAGGGCCTGGGCAATAGGGTCAAGGGCCTGGGCAATGGGGGTCAAGGGCCTGGGCAAGGGGGTCAAGGCAAGGGCCTGGGGATCAAGGGACTGTGAGGGAGGTGTCAAGACCTGGGTTAGGGGGTCAAGGGTCTGGTTGAGAGCCTGAGCAAGGGGGTCAAGGTCTGGCAAGAGGTCAAATTTTGACATTTTCTTCTGCAGTTGGACATTCACAGAAAACATGAATAATTAATGCATCCACATCACAACAATACACTTTAAATAGCAATCAAAAAAAACTTCTGGGTTATGGCACTTTCAAAAACCATAAAAAATTAACATTACTTATGTTCCTATCAAAACTGAGATTGATAGATTTTTATTAGGTAAGGGTATTAAGGGTTACGGAACCAAGATGTGTAGATGGAGCTAAGATACAGATCAGCCGAGAACTAATTGAATGGCGGAACAGGCTCAAGGAGCTGATTGACTTTCTATCTCTGCAGATTTAGAAGTGTGCTACGCATGTTATACAGCAACCGCATCAACCTGTATTTAGTTAACATCTACAACATAGATAAACGTTCTAAGGCACGTCACAGAAGTGTAATCAGATAGAAATTGACACTGAACCAAAGAAAGCGATAATACTGGAAACAAGAAAAGAAAGACTTGTATTTATATAGCGCCTTTCACAAACTCAATGTCCCAAAGCGCTTTACAGTCAATGAAGTACTTTTAAGTTGTCGCTGTTGTAATATAGGAAACCTGGCACCCAATTTGCACACAGCAAGCTCCCACAAACAAACAAAATGATAATGACCATATAATCTGTTTTAGTGATGTTGTTTGAGGGATAAGTATTGGCCAGGACACTGGGGATAACTCCCCTGCTCTTCTTCGAAATGTCCACCTGAGTGGGAAGACAGAGCCTGAGTTTAACGTCTCATCCAAAAGACAGCACCTCCGACAGGGCAGTACTCCTACCGTACAGTGCTAGAGTGCCAGCCGAGACTTTTGTGGTCAAGTCTTTGAAGTGGGAGTTGAACCCACGACCTCAGAGTGGAGAGTGCCACCAGCTGAGCCACGGTTGACACCGAGAGACAGATGGTGAGGCAGAGGTTAAGGGAAAGAAATCCAGACCTTGGGTTTTAGATGGCTGAAAGCACAGCCATCAGTGATGGGGGAAATGGAGTGAGGGATGTTTAAGGGGCCAGACTTGGATGAACACAGAGTTCTCCATGGGTGGGGTAAATAGTTTTAGGACTGGAGGAAGTTAGAGAGGGAAAAGGCCATGAAGTGATTCGATCATGAGGATGGAATTTTTAAATTGAGCCATGAGGTTCATCCACTTTCTATCAGGCTGGTCAGAGGTGCCTGTGCTGTATCAGTCTGTTTCAGTCTTTAAATAGAATGCATTCTCCCACAGTGTGAGTAGTTTTATTTAAGAAATGCTGTAGCTGTTTTATTGTAATTGCCTTTCGCATTTTTTTTGGAGTCAGCTGACTAGGGAACTGTAACAGCTGTGTTTGGAGTTTCACTTCCTTCTTTGAGTTTGCAATTGGAAAAGGTACTATTTTAATGAAAGTTGAGTATTTATTTCTGTTTACATAATATGATATGAATTATAAAAAAAGTTTCAAACGGCTTTTACTCATGAAACAAATGCTTTGGTTTCTTTAAAATCCAACTTCACTGCCGGTGAACTTCGCTTCTGTGCACTGGGGTTCAATTGTATAAATATTTTTATGCTTGTAATTCAGGCATAAAGAATGTTTGAAATGGTGGGGGCATATGATCCAGTTTGTATGCACATGCGTTTGAAATTGCCACAAATTTCTTTTGATCTGCCATGAGCTGAGTGGGTGCTCTCCAGCTGAATGTTTCTGTTGGGTGTATATTTAAAGATGCTGTAATTGTGATTCGATAAAAACAATGTAGTTCTAAAAGGTTGAAATATTGTTGTAATAAAACAAAGTAAATGAAGCAGTGCTTAATAACCTCATCTGAGCACTTCCAATTTGGAAAAAAAACATTCACTTGTGATTGTCAATGCTTTTAAGGTTTTCCTGCATGGATTTTGCAATCAATCTGTTTATGGCTACTGTGACTTTATTACATATTGTAAAAAGTTGATGTCTTGTAAGATTCGCCCATGGTTGTACAGTGACACAAGGGTTATTTTAATAAAAGCCTCCAGTATTTCATCATTATTACCATACCAGCTTTTAGTGTCAGAGACTTGCCTTTAACCTGGTGCCCACGAGTTGGGTGGATAAGGGGAAACCAGTGTATTTGGATTTCCAGAAGGCATTCGATAAGGTGCCACATAAGAGGTTACTGCACAAGATAAAAGCTCACGGGGTTGGGGCTAATATATTAGCATGAATTGAAGATTGGTTAACTAACAGAAATCAGAGCGTTGGGATAAATGGGTGATTTTCCGGTTGGCAAACTATAACTAGTGGGGTGCCACGGGGATCGGTGCTGGGTCCTCAAATATTTACAATCTCTATATTAATGACAAGGGACCGAGTGTAATGTAGCCAAGTTTGCTGATGATACAAAGATGTGTGGGAAAGCAAATATTTGCAAAGGGATATAGACAGGCTAAGTGAGTGGGCAAAAATTTGGCAGATGGAGTGTAATGTGGGAAAATGTGAGCTTATCCACTTTGGCAGAAATAATAGAAAAGCAAATTATAATTTAAATGGAGAAAAATTGCAAAGTGCTGTAGTAGAGTGACTTGGGGGTCCTTGTGCATGAAACAAAAAGTTTGTATGCAGGTACGTCAAGTAATCAGGAAGGTATATGGAATGTTGGCCTTTATTGCAAGGGGGATGGAGTATAAAAGCAGAGAAGTCCCGCTACAACAGGGTATTGGTGAGGCCACACCTGGAATACAATTTTGGTCTCTGTATTTAAGGAAGGATATACTTGCATTGGAAGCTGTTCAGAGAAGGTTCACTAGGTTGATTCCGGAGATGAGGAGGTTGACTTATGAGGATAGGTTGAGTAGGTTGGGCCTATACACATTGGAGTTCAGAAGAATGAGAGGTGATCTTATTGAAACTTGTAAGATAATGAGTGGGCTCAACAAGGTGGATGCAGAGAGGATATTTCCACTCATTGGGGAAACTAAAACTAGGGGACATAGTCTTAGAATAAGGGGCCGCCCATTTAAAACTTTGAGGAGAAATTTCTTCTCTGAGGGTTGTAACTCTGGAATTCTCTGCCCCATAGAGCTCTGGAGGCTGGGTCATTGAATATATTTAAGGCGGAGATAGACAGATTTTTGAGCGATAAGGGAATAAAGGGTTATGGGGAGCAGGCAGGGAAGTGGAGCTGAGTCCATGATCAGATCAGCCATGATCTTATTAAATGGCGGAGCAGGCTCGAGTGGCCAAATGGCCTACTCCTGCTCCTATTTCTTGTGTTATGTTAATAAGAAATAGGAACAGAAACAGGCCGTACGTTCTTATATGTGCACCTCTTTTAGAATCATAGAATGGTTACAACACAGAAGGAGGACATTTGGCCCATAAAGCCCATGCCGGCTCTCTGCAAGAGCACTTCAGCTAGTCCCACTCCCGCGCCCTTTCCCCATAGCTCTGCAAATGCTTTTCCTTCAGGTACTTCTCTAATTCCCTATTGAAAGCCACGATTGAATCTGCGTCCACCACCCTATCAGGCAGTGCATTCCCTTCACGTAGCCAGCTTCTGGTTGGGTTCACTAGATTGTAATGATCAGGAGTGGGAAACCTGCATTTTTTTCATCCCTAACACAGGAGCACTGAGTCTGAGGCCAACTGTAGTCCCCCGACCACTCCAACCAACTGACTTGGGATTGCACCTCGGACCTTTCGGAATCAAACGGCTCACGACTTGCTTTGTAAACCTGCTAAGCATTGGCAAAGCGAGGAGAACTTTGCCTGATTCAGACTGTTTTCCTCTTGGATCATGTTGAGCTTTTCTTTTGGCAGAATGTGTGGGGTTTTGAGGTGTTGTCACTTGTGAATGGTGCGAGGAGATGGTCGTGCAGTGGATTACCAATCCGGAGGTTGAGAGTTCAAATCCCAATATGGCAAATTGTGAAATTAAACTCAATAAATCCGGTTAAGTTATGAGCTCGCACCAGGAAAATTATGACCAGCTGTCAGATTGTTTTAAATACCCAACTAATTCGGTAATGTCCTTCAGGGATGCACACCTCCCTATTTTTGACTTGTTCCAATAAGGATGACATGGGGTTGCCCCTGTAGTATAGCACTGGGAGAAATCCTCTCCAGCGCCCTCGATGAGCAGTGACTTGTCTCTAGCTCTGCCCAATTTGCTGGCCTGGTTTCCCAGACTCCTAAGAATGGGAGGTAGATGGTGTTCCAGGTGGAGGCTTGGCGATCCTCTGGCAGAGTGCCTACCTGCCACTGACCTACCAAGAGTCCAGAATATACATCCCACTTGATCCTTGTAGAGTACACATGGGACTCCCATATCCTCCGCAAGTCAATGGAATCCCTGATCGCGAGAAGTACATTATCGGTGTAAGCCGAAAGGACAACCTCTACACTAGGCTCACGCTGAGCCAGTCCCAACAGCTTCTTTCACAAGAGGCACACGAAAGACTCTACGCAGATTGGTTGCCGTGCGGCATCCCTGACATACTTCTCTCCGAAAGCGAAGGAGTGCTGTCAAAGATCTATTGCTTTTAATTAGACGCTCTGCTTAAATATTCCTGGTCCAAGGAAAGGGAGGTATTCAACAGACCAGTCCTCTGGGAAAAATAGATCAGGTCTCGGACTATATAGATGTTATGGATGGTGCGGACAAGGACCATTTAGGACTTGTCTAGGTGGATCATGTGGGTCAACACAGTACCAAGTCAGGCATACATGGCCCTGGCAATGATCTGAGTCAGAAGGTTGTGGGTTCAAGTCCCATTCCAGAGACTTGAGCACAAAAATCTAGGCTGACACTCCAGTGCAGTACTGAGGGAGCGCTGCACTGTCGGAGGTGCTGTCTTTCGGATGAGACATGGATGTAAAAAATCCCATGGCACTATTTCGAAGAGAGCAGAGGAATTATCCCCGGTGTCCTGACCAATATTTATCCCTCAATCAATATCATTCGAATGGTTTATCTGGTCATTATCGCATTGCTGTTTGCTGTGCGCAAATTGGCTGCCACATTTGCTACATTACAACCGTGACTACACTTCAAAAGTACTTCATTGGTTGTAGGACGTTCGGTGGCCATGAAAAGCGCTATATAAATGCAAGCCTTCCTTCTTGCCTACCTACACACTCGCACTCACATTTGCACACACACCCGCCCGCGCGTGTATGCCGGCACGCTCACGTGCCCACCTACACACATGCACACCTCCAGGTGCGCACGCATATTGTTCAAATAGCAGAGATCCCCCGTCTTTGGCAGCAGAGCTATTACTACTTTGTACCAAGAAAAGATCACCTTCCCGGTCACCAGACTTTTCCTCTGGACCAGTTTCCAAACTTTTCTCCAGGATCTGTGTGTAGCCGTTGTATAGGACATCCCAAAACACCCTGTGGAATTCTGTGGTCAGCCCAGAACTTTATTTCGGGAGAGTTGGTCAAGGGCAGTAGTCAGCTTTGCCAAGGTTAGTGGAGGAGCCACTCAGTGCCACCTGGACTGACCTTCAGTAGGTCTTCCCACACGACTCCGCGGGCATCCTTGCTGGACAGATCCAGAAAGTAAAGAGCCTCACATTAGGCACGGGCTCTGGTGTTAATTCCCTCTGGCTCTGTGGGATACGTAGTGGCCAGCATCCCAATAAGTTGCTTCTATATCTCCAATGAACAAAAGAATGGTGAACCGTTGTTCAAATCCCAAAGGAATTGGAGTCGCTATTTCACGATTGCGTCTCTGGACCCAAATAGTCACAGATCCTGCCATGCTTCTCTTTGTACACCCGCCGCAGGGCTGGATCATCGGAGAAGACGGAGCTCCAGATCAAGCACCTCCTTCTCAAACAGCCTCATCGAGGACTCTGGCCTCTTGGTCAACCCCTTCATATACTCTTGGCAAAAGTGCAGGATGTGAGCCTTGCCGACGTCCCACCATATCCTCAGAGAGAAGACCTTCCCCCTTCCTTCTCCGGTGATCATTTGGGGCAAAGTTCACTGCACTTTGAGTAGACTAGTTGTATACAGCAATAACCTGGAGGAGAATGGTGACTCAGTGGTAGGCACTGGGAATGATGTTTTTTGCTGTGAACACCGCCCACTCAGTCTTGAGGAAGAAGACAGCCGTCTCAAACATTCTCTAGGTAGCAACCACAGGCGAGGGGCTTACAACCTTGACTATGGCCTTGACACAGGCCTTGATGGTCATGGGATCGGTATTACACTACATACCATTTCCTGGCTTAAAAATTGAAATGGAGCTGGAGTGGTAGAGGCGGCGGCGGGAGCAGCAGCCATCCTCACGTACTCCCAACTGGGGCCCGATCCTGGCTTGGATGTCAATGTCATGGTGTGAAGTGCTGCACCCAAATTGTTATTTCTCTTGTTATACGGCTGCTGGTGGTACAGGTACAGCACCTAAAATTCAGGACCGAGGCCGTTCCGGACTTCATGTTTTTCAGGACTTTCTAACATGTGTCTGATGTCCATAGTCCAGAAACGTCCGAGCCCAGGTTCAGGTATTTCTGGATTTCAACGCCAGAGGCGCGTCCCGAGTCCGGAAATGCCTGGGCCCAGGTTCCGATATTTCCGGATTTTGGACGTCATTTTGTAGTCCTCCTCTTCGCAACACATCGTAAGTCTCCCTCTTGTTTTTGTACCTGTACCTGTCCAAGTCGAAGGTGACTTGTGGGCGGAGTTTGGTTGGTTCTGCATGGGAACTTGCGCGCGGAACTTGGTTGGCTCTGGCCAAAGGGGATTTGCGCGCAGAGTTTGGTTAGTTCTGGCCGAAGGGGACTTGTGCGTGGAGCTTGGTTGGTTCTGGCCGAAGGGGACTTGTGCGCGGAGCTTGGTTGGTTCTGGCTGAAGGGGACTTGCGTGTGGAGCTAGGTTGGTTCTGGTCGAAGGTATTTGCATGTGAACCCAGGAGCATCGGTAGAGTGACTGTGAAGACCTGGCCTGGAACACATAGGATTGGAGTTTTTATTTTCGCCATTTTTGTTAGTTGGATTTCATTTTTTGACTTTTCCCCTGGGCCTGGCTGGCGACGGGGTGTCCGGATTCCGGAACATTTTGCAGATTCTGGAAGACCCTGTCATGGATTGTCTGGATTCTGGAACTCCGGATTTGCAATGCTGCACCTGTAATTGCAGTAATAATCCCCCAGAGAGGTTGCAAGTTGTTTAGAGGTGTTGATAGGGGCGAGGTGAAGGCCACTCCCTTAATTAGATGGTAGCAGGGGCCTACCGAGCTCTTGAACCTCCCTATAATTAACAAGGAGAGTTGATGTTTTTGCAGTATAAACTCTCCTCATCCTTTGAAAAGAGGGAAGATGCAGGGAGGTAAATCTGCGTTGCTTTCTCAAGGAAGAAAGGCATTGCAACCAAGGTGATGCAAACTACAAACGTGCCAGAGCATCCCATCCCGGGGCAGGTAATTAGCCTGCCCTGAGCAATTTATGGATGGTTAAAGGCTTGTGCTAATATTGTTTATTATTACCTCATTGTTCTACACACTCTGCCTTCACCTCTCTTCCTTGGGGCTGTAGATTTAACAGCAACAGTTTGCTTTTCTCTCCCTCTTCTCAGACCATAACACATATAAGAGGGAAAGCAAGTCTAATTACACAGTCCAAAAGTTGAATATGAACCATCCTTCCTGTTGCTGTCTTTCCTCCTTCGTTCCAGGTGTTTCTCTATGGTTTCTCTTAATTATTGTTTTCTTGTCCTCCTGCATCTTGCTGTTCTACAGCCAGGTCTTCTCCTCGGTATCCTCCTCTGGATCAGCTCACGCAAGTGGCTTGCTGCTACTTCTCCTTGTCTTCCAATCCTTCTCATCCGTGTCCTCGTCCGGATCAGATGAAGCTAGCTGGGGACAAGTGCCTCCTCTATCTGATCTGGCCTACATGTGACTGCAATCCTACACTATTTAGATAACTCTTTATGCCCTTTGAAGTGACCTAGCAAGCTGCCCAATTGGTACAGACAACCGCTATGAGATAGAAGGTCCATCAACACCATCTCATTGGAAGGTCTATTTGGGGTAACTTGGGATGGGCAGAAAATGTGCCCTTGCTAGCATCACCTATATTCCTAAACAATAAAAAACTTGCATAGGGTTCCTCTTTCTAGCTGCAGATACCATCCTCCTCCATTGTTCAGCTGGGTGGGACTGCCCTCGCCTGGTTTCATTCCTTTCTATCCAGTCGTAACCATAAAATCTCCTACAATGGATTCTCTTCCCACTCCCACGCCATTACCTCCGGAGTCCCCCAAGGATCTATCCTTGGCCCCTTCCTATTTCTCATCGGTGACATCATCCAAAAACCACCCATCTCATATCGCCTGTGCTTCCTGACCTACATTAACTCCCAGTCTGGCAGTGCCTGGATTTTAAAATTCTCATCCTCATTTTTAAATCTCTTCATGGCTCTGCCCCTCCCTATCTCTGTCGCCTATCCAGCCCGAGGACCCTCCGAGACCTCTGCTCTCCTCTAATTCTGGCCTCTTGTGCATCCCCGAAATGAGAACAAACACATGTACACCAAGGCAAATGGGTGCCAGAGTGAATTGGAGAAAGGTGAAGTTTAAAAAAAACAATCTGAGCTCGGTGGATAGGGCGAAGAGTGCAATATTACATAGAAACATAGAAAATAGGTGCAGGAGTAGGCCATTCGGCCCTTCGAGCCGATATAGCAATGAAACTTTCTAAAGTTAATCCTATTTTGTGTTAAATGCTAACATCCCACCATATTTTGTGTGTGTGTTGAACAAATAGGGAAATAGTTTAAAATAGTTACAAAGTTTCTGAACTCTTGTAGCAGAAGTTTGAAAGTTTAAATGCAAGGTTAAGTCATCTATTAGAATATGAATTAAGTGTGAAAAAACGACTTGCCCGCTGATACTCGTGCAATTACTAAATTGTACTGGTATCAACAGGCAAGCAAGTATTATGTTATAGCAACCACCAGAAGCTGTTTCATGGGACATCTGTTCACATAAACGTTTGTTCTATTGTTTCTTGTGCCACCTAATGTTCAGCACTAATGTTCATTGTTCCCACAGTGATTAGCTTTACTCTGCATATTGTGATGCCTCTGCACAGATCTTTGCTGTTTAGCATGATTGTTGTGCAGAGCAAAGAGCTTTGAATATTGTGTGAAATAGCTGTCACATAGGCTGAAGAAGAAGGCCATGTAAAAGGGCTGGCGCTGTTCCCTGCATTTTTCTTGTAGCTGTCGCGCTGCAAAAATCATGTCGGTTGTGCCCCGTAGGGGACGAAATCCACACTGTGACTCTGGGAGGAGCTCCTCGGACACGGGGAGAAGACGGTTGAGGAGGACTCTAGCGACGACATTCCCAGTGGCTGATAGCAGGGAGATTCTTCTGTAGTTGCCGCATTCAGATTTGTCCCCTTTTTTTAAAGATGGTCACAATTACTGCATCTCAGAGATCTCCCGGCATGCTCTCCTCCCTCCAGATGGAGTGTCCTCCTCCATTTCGGATGCCCCCAAAAGTTCGTCACCATCCTCCGCTTGCTCCACGACAACATGCAGGCCGTGATCCTTACCAACGGATCCATCACGGACCCAATCCACGTCCGGACCAGGGTCAAACAGGGCTGCGTCATTGCACCAACCTCCTTCTCAATCTTTCTTGCCGCCATGCTCCACCTCACAGTCAGCAAGCTCCCCACTGGAGTGGGACTAAACTACAGAACCAGTGGGAACCTGTTCAACCTGCACCATCTCCAGGCCAAGTCCAAGACCACCCCAACCTCTGTCGTCAAGCTACAGTACGCGGACGACGCCTGCGTCTGCACACATAGAGGCTGAACGCCAGGACAAAACTTATTTACCGAGGCGTACGAAAGCATGGGCCTTATGCTAAACATCCGTAAGACAAAGGTCCTCCACCAGCCTGTCCTCACCGCACAGCACTGCCCCCCCGTCCCCCAGTCATCAAGATCCATGGCGCTGCCCTGGACACCGTGGACCACTTCCCATATCTCGGGAGCCTCCTATCAACGAGAGCAAGCATCGACGAAGAAATCCAACACCGCCTCCAGTGCGCCTGTGCAGCCTTCGGCCGCCTGAGGAAAAGACTGTTTGAAGATCAAGCCCTCAAAACTGCCACCAAGCTCATGGTCTACAGGGCTGTAGTAATACCCGCCCTCCTGTATGGCTCAGAGACATGGACCATGTATAGCAGACACCTCAAGTCGCTGAAGAAATATCACCAACGATGTCTCCGCAAGATCCTACAAATCCCCTGGGAGTACAGGCGCAGCAACATCAACATCCTCATCCAGGCTGACATCTTCAGCATTGAAGCACTGACCACACTCGATCAGCTCCACTGGGCAGGCCACATAGTTTGCATGCCAGACACGAGACTCACAAAGCAAGTGCTCTACTCAGAGCTCCTTCACGGCAAACGAGCCAAAGGTGGGCAGAGGAAACGTTACAAAGACACCCTCAAAGCCTCCCTGATAAAGTGCGACATCCCCACTGACACCTGGGGGTCCCTGGCCCAAGACCGCCCTGAGTGGAGGAAGTGCAACCGAGTGGGTGCTAAGCATCTCGAGTCTCATCGCCGAGAGCATGCAGAAATCAGACATGAGATTGTGTGATTTCTATTTTCCAGGTGATAGTCTACCCATTTACTGAAGGTGTTTATGAATCGCTTTGTTGAGTGACTTGGTGACAGTAGTGCTGTGCTGTTTTGGTTCTGGGCGACAGATTTTTAAGTGACTTTAGTTTCTTCCCACACAGTGGCTTTATTTAATGAACCTTATGTGCTGAGATACTCGCAACATTTGGAACAGCAACTTGTATTTATAAAGGGATGTGTTTATTTGTACTGCAAAAATGGCCAACCTGCTCCACCCTTTGTTTATAATTGGTCCCATTGGAGGATAAGCCACACCCTGAAGTTTCACTGGAATATGTAACTGGAAACGCCCATCCCAAGGTCTCACTGACTTTGCAAATTGTAACTTAATTCCCTTTGACTTTCTGAAGCGACAGAGGACAGAGCTCCCCAGAAGACAGCAAGGGCCAGCCAAAGTTCTGTACCCCAGTCCAAGTACATCCCCCCCCTCCCCCTCCCCCACCCAACTGCGTCTCGTTCTCCCCCACCCACCTGTGTCTTTCACCCCCTCCTCCCACCCACCTGCGTCTCTTTCTCCTCCCCCCCCCCCCACCCACATGCGTCTTCCCCCCCCCCCTCCCCTCACCCACCTGCGTCTCTTTCTTCCCCGCCCCCATCATCCACCTGCGTCTCTTTCTCCACCCCCCCCCCCCACCCACCTGCATCTTTTCCCCCTCTCCCCCCACCCACCTGCGTCTCTTTCTTCCCTGCCCCCATCACCCACCTGCGTCTCTTCCCTCCCCCCCCCGCCCGCCCACCCGCGCCTCTCTCCTCGACCCCAGCCCACCCGCGCCTCTCTCCTCGACCCCAGCCCACCCGCGCCTCTCTCCTCGACCCCAGCCCACCCGCGCCTCTCTCCTCGACCCCAGCCCACCCGCGCCTCTCTCCTCGACCCCAGCCCACCCGCGCCTCTCTCCTCGACCCCAGCCCACCCGCGCCTCTCTCCTCGACCCCAGCCCACCCGCGCCTCTCTCCTCGACCCCAGCCCACCCGCGCCTCTCTCCTCGACCCCAGCCCACCCGCGCCTCTCTCCTCGACCCCAGCCCACCCGCGCCTCTCTCCTCGACCCCAGCCCACCCGCGCCTCTCTCCTCGACCCCAGCCCACCCGCGCCTCTCTCCTCGACCCCAGCCCACCCGCGCCTCTCTCCTCGACCCCAGCCCACCCGCGCCTCTCTCCTCGACCCCAGCCCACCCGCGCCTCTCTCCTCGACCCCAGCCCACCCGCGCCTCTCTCCTCGACCCCAGCCCACCCGCGCCTCTCTCCTCGACCCCAGCCCACCCGCGCCTCTCTCCTCGACCCCAGCCCACCCGCGCCTCTCTCCTCGACCCCAGCCCACCCGCGCCTCTCTCCTCGACCCCAGCCCACCCGCGCCTCTCTCCTCGACCCCAGCCCACCCGCGCCTCTCTCCTCGACCCCAGCCCACCCGCGCCTCTCTCCTCGACCCCAGCCCACCCGCGCCTCTCTCCTCGACCCCAGCCCACCCGCGCCTCTCTCCTCGACCCCAGCCCACCCGCGCCTCTCTTCGCCCCCCCACCCCCACTCACCCACGCCTGTTTCCCGCCACCCCCCAAATCCACCCGCGTCTCTTTCCCCACCCGCCCGTGTCCCTTCCTCCGCCGCCTCGCCCGCGTCTCTGCCTCTCCCGCTCGCCCGCCTGCCCCGCTCGCCCGCGTCTCCGCCTGCCCCGCTCGCCCGCGTCTCCGCCTGCACCGCTCGCCCGCGTCTCCGCCTGCACCGCTCGCCCGCGTCTCCGCCTCGTCCGCGTCTCCGCCTCCCCCGCTCGCCCGCCTCCCCCGCTCGCCCGCGTCTCCGCCTCCCCCGCGTCTCCGCCTCCCCCGCTCGCCCGCGTCTCCGCCTCCCCCGCCCCTCCCCCCCCGCCCGCGTCTCCTCCTCCCCAACCTCCACCCGCGTCTCCTCCTCCCCACCCCCACCCACATCTCCTCCCCCCCCTCCACTCGTGTCTCCCCCCCCCTCCCCCTTCGTCCCCCTGTCCACCACCAACCTGCTTTCCCCCCCTCGGTCCCCTCCCCCACTCACCCAGGTCTTCCCCCCACCACTCTCCCGCGTCTCTCTATTCCACCCCTTCCCCCCCCCCCCGCCCCACACCTGTCTGTCAAAAAAAGTGCAGTAGAAATAGTTACATCGTTTATATAGCGCCTTTAACCTAGTAAGACGTCCCAAGGCGGTTCACTACCCTAGTAGGTTCATGACTCAATTGTGGAACAAGTTTTTGGGACCAAGACCACCCTATGACTTTGGACACAACTCCAGTTTGTGGAATTTGGCATGATGGCTTTCATGTGACTGTTGTGTGAAGAGATTAGATCAGTGAAGTGATGGGCTTGTTAAAACACACTGTTTAAGTAACTTTCATTTTCTTTACCTTTCCTCTTGTTTTTAAAATGTAAACTTTTGTTAGAATGACGCATCAAAAATAAATATAGCTGTATATTTGTTGATCTTTTGACCCTAGAATGAGCTTTCGACCACATATCTGCAGCATAACTAAGACCACCTATTTCCACTTCGGTATCATCGCCCATCTCTGTCCTTGCCTCAGCTCATCTGTTGCTGAAGCCCTCATCCATGCCTTTGTTACCTCTAGACTTGACTATTCCAACGCTCTCCTGGCTTCCTGGCTGGGCTCCCACAATCTACCCTATGTTCACTAGAGGTCATCCAAAACTCGGCTGCTCATGTCCTAACTCACACCAAGTCCCGCTCACCCATCACCCCTGTGCTTTCGGACCTACATTGGCTTCTGGTTAAGCAACGCCGCGATTTCAAAGTTCTCATCCTTATTTTCAAATCACACCATGACCTCGCCCCTCCCTATCTCTGTAATCTCTTCCAGCCCCACAAACTCCCCTGCCCCCCAAGATGTCTGCGCTCCTCTAATTATGCCCTCCTGAGCATCCTCGATTATAATCGTTCAAATATTGGTGGCCGTGTCTTTTGTTGCCCCAAGCTTTGGATCTCCCTGCCTAAACCTCGCTCTCTACCTCTCTTTCTTCCTTCAAGACACTCCTTAAAACATATGTCTTTGACCAAGTTTTTGGTCACCTGTACTAATTTCTACTTATGCGGCTCGGTGTCAAATTTTATTGCATAATACTCCTGTGAAGCGCCTTGGGATGTTTCACTACATTAAAGACGCTATATAAATATAAGTTATTGTTCATAATTATCTCTCTCAATCTTTCCCCAATAATTCTGCATTCATAGTATGTGCAATTGCATCAAAATGTTATTAATTTGTTCAATTTTGGTATGTGTACATATATTTTGTCTAGGATGGGCAAACTTCTGTATTTTCTTGCTGCCAACCTCCATTTTTTAAAAAGGTTCAATGCATTAAAAGGAAACTGATAATTGTGGCTTTGCATTGTATTTTCCATAAGTTGGGATGTGATTTCCAATGCTGGTTAAAGCCATAAAGTCATCTTCAGAATAAGCAAATAAACATGAGTTGAATGAAAAGGTTAATGAGGAGTCGAGGACACAAGTTCTGGACGTGGAAAAAGCAAGTTAAAAAGGGTTTAGCACAAATGAGCTGGACAGAAAAGGTAGCAAACAACAGTTTGAAATCTTCAAAATGAGATGGATGGAGTGCAAAATAAATTTATTCCAATAAGATGAAAAGGGATTACATGAAAAATACAATTCCATGGATAAATAGAGAGACTAAAACTAAACTGAAATATTTTTTGAAATGTTTGCACTATATCAAGAGGTCAAAGTACAAATATACTGAAGGAAGGGAGAGTGAGAGACTTAACTTATTTTGTGATCTAAAGTATAGAAGAGTGGGTCAGTGCTGGCTCCACATTTGTCTTTCAGTGAGGTGAGAAATGAGGAATTATGGCCTGAAAATCCCGGCCTCCCCGGGTCCGTACTGAGTGTGTATGGACCCGGGAAGGCATCGCAAAAGACGGTTTTCTGCCTGCGCTGAAAACTGGCTTTTCTGATCTATCAAGCTGGAGCTTAACAGATCATCCGTATATCGGGAGCGAGGACATTTGCAAGGGCAAGGTTGCAGGATTTACCCATATCTTGCCCAGCAAATGTCCTCAAAATTCTTGCACCTGATAAAAACAGGCGCATAGCCTACTTTTACAGGTGAAAGAGTTTAAAAACATACAAAAATATAATTCGGGTGCAGTGTCGGAAATCCGGGAAGGTAGTCGTCTGGAATGTTCCGGAATCTGCACCCGCCGCTGCTGCCCGACCTCGGGCCTCGCCTCACCGCTGCTGCCCTTACCTTGGGGCTTCCTCGTCGGCCCGTCTGATTACCTCCCTTGGCAGGGCTCGCCCGAGCGCCACCTCGGCGGGGCCTGCTCACCCACCTGAGCACCACCTCGGCGGGGCCCGCTCACCCACCCGAGCACCACCTCGGCGGGGCCCGCCTGCCCGAACACCCCCTCGGTGGGGGCCCGCTCACCCACCCGAGCACCACCTCGGCGGGGCCCGCCTGCCCGAACACCCCCTCGGTGGGGGCCCGCTCACCCACCCGAGCACCACCTCGGCGGGGCCCGCCTGCCCGAACACCCCCTCGGTGGGGGCCCGCTCGCCCGCCCGAGCACCACCTCGGTGGGGGCCCGCTGGCCCGCCCGAGCACCACCTCGGCGGAACCCGCCTGCCCGAACACCCCCTCGGTGGGGGCCCGCTCACCCACCCGAGCACCACCTCGGCGGGGCCCGCCTGCCCGAACACCCCCTCGGTGGGGGCCCGCTCACCCACCCGAGCACCACCTCGGCGGGGCCCGCCCGCGAACACCCCCTCGGCGGGGGCCCGCTCGCCCGCCCGAGCAGCACCTCAGCGGGGGCCCGCCCAGGTCTGGAAGTACCCGGAATCCGGAACGGCCTCGATCCCAAGGGTTCCAGAGTCTCAATGCTGTACTGCAAAATTACATTTTAAAAAACACATTTTATTTTTAAAAACCCTGCCCAGTACGTTAAATTTATTTTAAACCAAAATTAAAAAAACATTTTTAAAAACTCGGAAATTTTTTTTTCCTCTAAGATATTTATTAATTTTAATTTTAATTATGTGAGGTGTGTTAATTTATTATTTGGTGTTATTGTGTTTGGGTTTTTTTTCTCAATGAATAGCAATGAGAAGTCATAGAGACGGAGTTCCCATTGCTGTTAATTGAGAATACTTTACCTGATTGGTTGAGCAGTCACACGTCACTGCATCTTCTGTGTTCGAACCTGGGGGTCGGAAGCACACTTCGCAGCGCGGGAAGAGAAGGCCTCCTCACCAGAATCCCGCGCTCCTCCGGGACCACCACGTACTTGCGTAGAAAGTTTTCAGGTCGGATGCCTTTATGCAGAAGTTTATTGGAGCATGAAATGCTTTGCCACAGGAAGTGGTTGAGGAAGACACCATTGCATCTTTAAGGGAAAATTGGATAAATATTTGAAGCAGAGGGTGATAGTGCTATGGAGAGAGCATGGAGAAGTAGGACTAATAGTGGATTGTCTGAGCAAAGAGTTGACACAGATATAATGGGATGAATGGCTATTTTCAGTGCTGTAAAATTGTATGGCTTAGATCACTTAGCAAGCTAAGTCTCTCGTTCTCCTTTGTTCAGTATATTTGTATTTTGACCTTGAGTTATAATAGAAACATTTGGAAAAATATTTCTGCAATAAAGTCTTTCTTTCCAAATGCTTCTATTTCTGTGGCTTTGTGTCTGTTTCCCATGAATAGAGGATGTATGAAGGATATTCTGCTGCTATGAGAGGCCCTTAGTGAGCGGTATCTGAATGTTAGAACTCTCTATGGTGAATGAAGAGAGCTGCAGGACTTTGGACTGGTACAATTTAACAGGTACTCAAGTTGAACCTTGTACAAATGCAAGTGACTTTACAGTAATTTCCTACTATAACGAGAGGACAAAGATAGGAGGCTTCAAAATTCTCTCCGCTCTCGCATATATATGACTTCATTGCTACTGTTCCAAATTCCCCTAAACAGACTGGCACATAATCTGCTGTCTCACCTGCCAATGCACTAATTTTTAGAAAACAAATTTTCAAAGGGTTATTTTGCAGGATATGTGGTAATATAATCTCTGGGCACTTGCTAAGGCTGAATAAAACTGTATGCGGCCTTGTGACCTACACCATCTCCTTCGCCAAGACTCCTGACTTCCACCTCTGCATCATTGCCTGCCTTCAGCCTTACACCAGGACCCCACTGTTCCCCACACATTTGTCACCTTCCAACTAATTTACTCCTGTGCTCTCCTTGTTGGCCTTCTATTGTCCACCCTTCATAAGCTCCAGCTTACCCAAAATGCAGCTCTCCACCTCCAGTTCCAATCACTTATCACCTTTATCGTCATTGATCTACATTGGCTCCCTGGGGTGGCTTGACCCATCCACTTCCACAGAGATGTGTGGGGGGCCTGACCCATCCACCTCCATGGCACGAACCTGGTATTGCAATACTTCCAGGAACGGTGCAGTGGCTCTCGGCCTTTTGGCTAAGAGCATTGGCGCAGAGTGATCCTTGATGTGTGCAAGGTGACCTCTGGCGTTTGTGATTTGACAAAGAATTGGAAAGATTGGCTACGAATTAAAAAAAAAAAATACTTCCAGGAAAGGTGCTTGGGCTCTAGGTCTTTTGGCTAAGAGCATTAGTGCAGGGTGATCCTTGATGTGTGCAAGGTGACCTCTGGCATTTGTGATCTGACAAAGAATTGGCTCCCTGTTCTTTGCACATCTGATTTGAAAACCTCACCCTTGCCTTCAAATTCCTCCTCGGTCTTGCAGTTCATGACCTCTGCAGCTGGCTCTATCAGCCTCCTTCCAATCATCAGTAAAGTGCTCGAAGGAGTCATCAATAGTGCCATCAAACGATACTTATCAATAACCTACACTGCTGCTCAGTTCAGGTTACGAGAGCACCACTCGGCTCCAGTTCTTAACACTCTTGATCCAGCCATGGATGCAAGAGCATAATGCCAGAGGGAGAGCTGTGAGCGCATTTAACTAAATATGGCACCAATGAGGTGTAGCCAAATTAAAGTCCGTGGGGAGGGGGGGGGAGGGTCAATGGGAAAATCTTCCAGTGCCTACAGTCACATCTAATGGAAAGGAGGATGCTTGTGGTTATTGGAGGCTGCTCATCACAGCTCCAGGACAGCGCTGCACATGTCCCTTAGGAAAGCATTCTCGGCCCAACCTGCTTCATCAATGACCTTCCCTCCATTACAAGGGCAGGAATGGGCTGTTTACTGACATAATATTCAGCTTCATTCACAACTCTACCAATAATGAAAGCAGTCTATACTGGCCTACTCAGAACTTGGGCAACATACAGGCTTAGGCTGACAAGTGACAGGTAATCGTTGCACCACATAAAAGGAGGGAGAGAGAAAACAGGGAATTATAGACCGGTCAGCCTGACATCGGTAGTGGGTAAAATGATGGAATCAATTATTAAGGATGTCATAGCAGTGCATTTGGAAAGAGGTGACATGATAGGTCCAAGTCAGCATGGATTTGTGAAAGGGAAATCATGCTTGACAAATCTTCTGGAATTTTTTGAGGATGTTTCCAGTAGAGTGGATAAGGGAGAACCAGTTGATGTGGTATATTTGGACTTTCAGAAGGCGTTCGACAAGGTCCCACACAAGAGATTGATGTGCAAAGTTAGAGCACATGGGATTGGGGGTAGTGTACTGACATGGATTGAGAACTGGTTGTCAGACAGGAAGCAAAGAGTAGGAGTAAATGGGTACTTTTCAGAATGGCAGGCAGTGACTAGTGGGGTACCGCAAGGTTCTGTGCTGGGGCCCCAGCTGTTTACACTGTACATTAATGATTTAGATGAGGGGATTAAATGTAGTATCTCCAAATTTGCGGATGACACTAAGTTGGGTGGCAGTGTGAGCTGCGAGGAGGATGCTGTGAGGCTGCAGAGCGACTTGGATAGGTTAGGTGAGTGGGCAAATGCATGGCAGATGAAGTATAATGTGGATAAATGTGAGGTTATCCACTTTGGTGGTAAAAACAGAGAGACAGACTATTATCTGAATGGTGACAGATTAGGAAAAGGGGAGGTGCAAAGAGACCTGGGTGTCATGGTACATCAGTCATTGAAGGTTGGCATGCAGGTGCAGCAGGCGGTTAAGAAAGCAAATGGCATGTTGGCCTTCATAGCAAGGGGATTTGAGTACAGGGGCAGGGAGGTGTTGCTACAGTTGTACAGGGCATTGGTGAGGCCACACCTGGAGTATTGTGTACAGTTTTGGTCTCCTAACCTGAGGAAGGACATTCTTGCTATTGAGGGAGTGCAGCGAAGGTTCACCAGACTGATTCCCGGGACGGCGGGACTGACCTATCAAGAAAGACTGGATCAACTGGGCTTGTATTCACTGGAGTTCAGAAGAATGAGAGGGGACCTCATAGAAACATATAAAATTCTGACGGGGTTAGACAGGTTAGATGCAGGAAGAATGTTCCCAATGTTGGGGAAGTCCAGAACCATGGGTCACAGTCTAAGAATAAGGGGTAAGCCATTTAGGACCGAGATGCGGAGGAACTTCTTCACCCAGAGAGTGGTGAACCTGTGGAATTCTCTACCACAGAAAGTTGTTGAGGCCAATTCACTAAATATATTCAAAAAGGAGTTAGATGAGGTCCTTACTGCTAGGGGGATCAAGGGGTATGGCGAGAAAGCAGGAATGGGGTACTGAAGTTGAATGTTCAGCCATGAACTCATTGAATGGCGGTGCAGGCTAGAAGGGCCGAATGGCCTACTCCTGCACCTATTTTCTATGTTTCTATGTTTCTATGTAAATGCCAGGCCATGACCATGTTGAATAAGGGAGAGTGGTGAGTATTCCATTACTCTTGATTTGGGCCTTGTAGTTGGTGATGATGGAGCCCAGTCATCTCTCTGGACCTTCAATGATATCACCATTGCTTAGTTTTCTTCTCTTTCTCCCCCCACCCATCAAATTTTTCAAAGGATAAATCACATAAGCAGTATGAACACTGTAGGGCAGAGGCTGGATAATCTGCAACCAGTGGCTCACCTCCTGACCCCTAAAAGCCTTTTACAAGGCTCAAACCAGGTGGATGATGGAATACTCGATACTTGCTTAAATGGGCACAGACCCAACAACACTCAAGGACACCATCCAGGGCATAGCAGTTTGCTTGATCAGTGTCCCTGCCACTGGACTTGATATTCACCCTTCACCACCATTGACGCATTGTGCAATCAACAGGATGCATTGCAGCAACACGTCAAACTTGCTTTGACAGCGCCTCCCTGCATCCCGATTGGATATATATCACTGTTCCTTCATTGTTGCTGGGCTGATATTCTCAAATTGCCAACTTAATACCATTGTGAGAGTACCATTACCACAAGGACTGAAGCTGCTCAAAGGGTAGCCCCGGCACTACTTTCTTGGGGCAGTAACTACTGCATTGCCAGCACTGCCCACATCCTGAGAAATCATTTTAAAAAAGGGTCCAGTTCCATAACGTGACAGGCACATGTACTCTTGACTCTGGTTTCCTATACATCTCTACTTTGCCCCACCATTAGCACCAGAGCTTTTATTTGCCTTGGGCCTACACTCTGAAACGCCTTCCTAAACCAGTCCACCTCTCTATTTCTCATCCTCCTTTTAAAACCTGTCCAAAACTAATCTTTGAAATGTAGCCTTTAGTCACCATTCCTAACCTCTCCCATGGCTTGGTGCCATTTCCTCTTATTTCTCTGTAAAGCACATTGGAATGTTTTGTACATTATAGGTGCTATTTTAATGCAAGTATTTGTAACTTTTGGGCTTGTTGAGTAGGACTGCATTGTTTGTAATTTTTTCATTTGAGCATTATGTGCTCTACAAACAGAAAATGCTGTAAATAGTTGGCAGGTCAGGCAGCATCTGTGCAGATTGAAATGGTAAATATTTCAGGTCGATGATCTTTCATCACTGGAAAAGATAAGAGATGTAATGGGTTTTAAGCAAGTACAGAGGCAGGGAAAGATGGATGGGAGGAAAGAATAAAAGGGGAGGTTTGTGATAGGGTGGAAGGCAGGAAAGATTAACTGACAAAATGGATGATGGTACAAGACAAAAGGGGCTGGTAATGAGACAAGTCATCATCATCACAGGCAGTCCCTCAGAGTCGAAGATGACTTACTTCCACACTAGAAATGAATTCTCAGGTGAAGAAAATAATGGACCTACAGTCTCTGTCACAGGTGGGGCAGACAGTGGTTGAAGGAACAGGTGGGTGGGGTGCCTGGGTAACCACACGCTCCTTCCACTGTCGGCGCTTGGCTTCAGCTTGCTCTCGGTGAAGAGACTCAAGGTGTTCAGCGCATTCCCGGATGCTTTTCCTCCACTTTGGGCAGTCTTGGGCCAGGGATTCCCAGGTGTCGGTGGGGATGTTAGATTTTTTTCAACAAGGCTTTGAGGGTGTCCTTGAAGCGTTTCCTCTGCCCACCTGGGGCTGACTTGTCGTATCGGAACTCCGAGTAGAGCGCTTGTTTTGGGAGTCTCGTGTCAGGCTTGCGGGCAATGTGGCCCGTCCAACAAAGCTGATCGAGCGTGGGCAGTGCTTCGATGCTGGGGATATTGGCCTGAGTGAGGACACTGACGTTGGTGCGCCTATCCTGCCAATGGATTTTCAGGATCTTGCGGAAGCAGCGTTGGTGGTACTTCTCCGGTGCTTTGAGGTGTCCACTGTACATAGTCGATGTCTCTGAGGCATATAGAAGGACGGGTATCACCACTGCTCTGTAGACCAAGAGCTTGCTGCTGGGTTTGAGATTCTGGCAGGCATCGTTTGCGTACTGTAGTTCGATGACGGAGGATGGGACGACCTTGGACCTTGGACCCTGGAGGCGGCGGAGGTTGAACAGGTTCCCGTTTGTCCTGTAATTTAGCTCCACTCCAGCGGGGAGCTTGCTGAGGGTGAGATGGAGCATTGCAGCAAGGAAGATTGAGAAGAGCGTTGGTGCGATGACGCAGTCTTGCTTGACCCCGGTCCGAACATGGAATGGGTCTGTGGTGGATCTGTTGGTCAGGATCACTGCTTGCATGTCATTGTGGAGCAGGCGGAGGAGAATGGTGACAAACTTTTGAGGGCAGCCGAAACTGAGGAGGACGCTCCATAATCCCTCACGGTTGACAGTATCGAAGGCTTTTGTGAGGTTGAAGGTGGCCATGTACAGGGACAAGTAAGGAAACAAAAGATGGGTCTTGAAGAGGTGCAAGTGTGAATAGCATACCCCCCCAGTTCCCTGTCCATACTTGCTATAAAAACCTGTTGCATCTCTAACCTTTTCCAGTTCTGACGAAGTTCTGAAGCGTTAACTCTGTTTCTCTCGCCACAGATGCTGCCTGACCTGCTGTATATTTATAGGATTTTCTGTTTTTATTTCAGATTTCCAACACCTGCTGTGTTATGCTTTTGTATCTGCCCATTGTGCTGCTGTGTTCCTCACACCTGTTGTGTACTCTGGGTTGAGATTGTTGAATCCAAATTTAGACATGACACACAATCTTCTCTGAAGGTCTGGTGTTGATCCTCCTGGGTGCTGCTTTTACCTGGGCAAATCTTGCTCTGTTTTATTGCAAGAATTCAACTTCAAACTCAGCTCAATTTGAATCCAAGCTCAGTCTTGTAAAGCATTTTTCATTATAGCTTTGCTGTCACTGTACCTGCTCGACCATCTGTAGCTTGTAGCTAGCTTGTTCCCATTTGTAAATGACACCTCGCCACAGGAACCTTTTTTTCGTTTGAAACTTGTGCATTTTCCATGGTATTGTAGTGTTTTATTGTAACAAGAACATTCTGCAATGCACAATGTATTATATAGCTCATCACCTGTAATGCTCCTGAGCGAAAATTTAGAAAACGAATTCTGTATCTCTGGTTGTTAACCAGTCTTAACTCTTCCTGTTCCTTTCTCGTTCTTCCACATGCTTTATTTGTGCTCTCTGTATACTTTTCTTGTGTTTATATCTGTATTTCTGACATTTTAAGAAAAAAAAATATTTTTTTAAATAATTAAAAACAATCACATTTTTGGACAGGAGGAGAAAAATTCAAACGGGATGTAAAATGATAAAGTAACTGGGGAGGAAAATAGGGGGAGATGTATGAAATATAAGTAAGATTATTTATAATGATGAGAGGCAGCTTGAGGAATGTTGCACTCTTAAAAAGGAGGGGGAGGAGGAAAAAATACAACCGTAAATGGAGGTAAAGGAGAAATAGTCATAAAAAAGGGTTGAAATAGGATGGCAAGATAAAAATGAAGATTAAAGGAGTAAAGAAAGTGCGAAGGTATGGGTCTAATTGTGAGGTTGAATGATGAAGCTAAACTGAGGGAGATGGAGGGAAAAGGAATAAGGGGAAAAAAACAGCGAAAATGCTCGAAGTGACCGAAGCCTGGGAAGAAGATCAAAGAAAGAAAGACTTGCATTTATATAGCACCTTTCACGACCACCAGACATCTCAAAGTGCTTTATAGCCAATTAAGTATTCTTTGGCATGTAGTCACTGTTATAATGTACCATAGTACTGGTGGGTACAGGTCTGTCATGGTATAACACTGAAGCACAGAATGGTATCCCCAATCCCCTCAACCAATCCTCAGGGTGAAGGATGTTAGTGCTGGGAAATAGATTACACAGCGTCAGTATCAAGTACTCCCAGGGCAGGTACAGCATGGGTTAGATAACACAATAAAGCTCCCTCTACACTGTCCCTTCACGCACTCCCAGGCAAGTACAGCACGGGTTAGATACACAGTGAAGCTCCCTCTAAACAGTCCCATCAAACACTAAAAGGGCAGGTACAGCACCGGTTAGATAGAGAGTTAAGCTCCCTCTACACTGTCCCTTCTCGCACTCCCAGGTCAGGTACAGCACGGGGTTAGATACACAATAAAGCTCCCTTTACACTGTCCCTTCACACACTCCCAGGGCAGGTACAGCACAGGTTAGATACAGAGTAAAGCTCCCTCTACACTGTCCCATCAAACACTCTCAGGGCAGGTATAGCACGGGGTTAGACACACAGTGAAGCTCCCTCTATACTGTCCCATCAAACACTCCCAGGGCAGATACAGTATGGGTTAGACACACAGTGAAGCTCCCTATGCACTGTCCCATCAAACATTCCCAAATTAGGGCAGGTTTGTGTTGACTGGCACAGACACGATGGGACGAACAACCTCTCTGTGCTGTAAAATTCTATGAAATCATCGAAGTGCTCTTTCTGAAATTTTTTACGACTGCCATTTTTTTTCTCAGTAATGGTTTAAATAAAATAAAAACTTTAAAAATTCCATATTCCACCTTAACATAATTAAATTTATCCAACTGAATTATATTCACTGTCTTGCAAATCCTTTCCTGAAGTTTTTACATGAAGGCCTTAGCCTCTCCCAGAAACCTGGGCTTGGAGTTGAATTCTTTGCTCAGAGCTGTAACTCTGTGAGCTGAATTTGGATTGTGGAGTGAGCATTTGCATTTAAGAAACTAAAAAAGAGCTTCAAAATAAAAGCAGGATGATATAGTTTAAAAAGTGGGTAAAGCAGGAGTGAGGGAGATTTGAGTGGTAGTAATTTAGTCACTGAAGTATAAGAGATCTGCACTTATACTTTTCCTAACCACTGTGACTTGTGTTCATGATGCTGAACCAGTACATGTTCAATTTGTACTACATACCAAGCACTTTCTATAAAAATATATTTTTATATTTCACATCACAGTCTAATTATTAGAACTGTTTTTCTTCTGGGAATTCAAGTGTGCACAAAGCATAAATGTTTTAAAGCCACAGCAAATACCAATAGCCTAATTAGCCACATAACTGCCTCTAGCTACACTAGATTTAATCTGCAGTGAAATATAGTGCATCATTAAACCTTTTTATGGCTGCTGTGATCTCGGTTTATACCACACACCGGTGCACTGAGCAATAATGGATTTATTTTCCTCTGGAGCACTCTAAAACATGTACTGTAAACTTCTACTGTCAGTTCAGGTGTACAGTTCAGTTTTCCTGTCCTCGACCAAACTCTGCGTCCGTCCTCTGTGTGTGTCTCCGTCCGTCCGTACTAATTGACAGCTCGAAATCTTCAAGCTGTTGGTGAAATCCAACGAAGTGCTGGGTAGAAATCCCAAGAACCTTGCACAAATGGCAGTGGACAGTGCAGTAGGTTTAATTGCACGCTGTCCTTTAATCTCCAGGATTTAGATTTACATCCTGTTCAAACTAGGATAATAGCCAATACAAAAGCAAAATACTGCGGATGCTGGAATCTGAAATAAAAACAGAAAATGCTGGAAATCTCAGTGGGTCAGGCAGCATCTGTGGAGAGACCTTGTCACCGACCTGAAACGTTAACTTTGTTTCTCTCCACAGATGCTGCCTGACCTGCTGAGATTTTCAGCATTTTCTATTTTTATTATAGGATAAAAGCCAAACTGCTAACTCTAAGGGTACAAGTTACAATGAGTTTCGGCATTCAACCCAATTCTGGATTATGATGGGGGAAGAAAATTACTTCAGTTGCAAGAATTGCTGGTGTAAGAAATTGAAATTTTGCAGTCATGTAGTTGGGTTGCTCTTGTGTATTTAGGACTAAGGCGCGTGCTACACTCTGGGTGGTTCCCATTTATTATTTCTTGTAACCAGTGCAATGACATGATTGCTTCCACAGGCAAGCCTACACTTCTAATGAACTGAAACATGGCCTTATAATCGGAGCAATTTTGGAGCTAGTGTGAACAATAAAACCATTTACAACTGATGCATGCATTGGAAACCAAATGCTAATCTCTGACTGCTAAACAAATGATACTTTGATATGCCTTATATCCTACATTTCAGCTACGAATCTGTTTTTATCAAAAAATAAAATTAAAAAGGAAAGAGCTAACTCACAGATTTTATTAAATTACAGTAAAAGGATACTTGATTTCTACTAGTATTTTGAACCTGGTTCAAAATAATACTCATCTCGATTCAATAATTCTCATAATTTGTAATACTTATCGCTAAGGAAATGCTTATGTATGAAATCAGATCTACAAAGTGTTTCCACCATCTCCAGCTTGTTCTACTATCTGGTAAAGCAGTAATTCACTAAAGAACCTTGATGTGAGGCAACAGTTATACTGACTCCTGGCTTTAAAGTGTGAACTAAGTCAAAGTGATATCAAGAAAGCCATCTTCCACAATTAGTCAAACGGTGACAAAAAATAGACTAATATTGCTCGTAATTAAAGCTGACTCACTGTGAGACACTTCTTGCAGGGGCAGTCCCGTCACTGAAATTAGGTTCCCCAGGTATCAAGGAATGTGCCTTGGGTGCCATCCTCTGGCCATTCATTACTTTCAAAATAAAGAGCAGAGCATGTGATAAATGCAGCCTATGGCTCTTCAAAGACCTGGCACCATAATACACCACAGACCATCGCCCAGTGATCCATAATTAATTATTTCTGTCACCTAAATAGGGTTTAAGTATTTTACTTGTTGAACAGTCCACCTAAATAAAGAGGAGACATCACCCTTTAATATGGCAGTCTCTATACCTGTCAGGTGAGTTTCCTGGTCCAATAGAGTGAACGCAAGTATTCAATTTGCCTCAAAATGCAGTTTATAGAAGTCATTTTAAAGTGGACACAGTGCTGGCACATTAAAGGTTCATATTAAAATATAGTATCTTATGACCTTTCCACAGGACTTGGAAGGGTGATTTTATTATGCATATGTTGCTTTGTGGCAACTTTAAAATGACTATTGGACAAGTGAACTAATCATGGACTATTAACATAGTCCTAAGGAAGGTATGGGGACTCAGGAGGTAGTGATGGAGGAGCCTCAGCCCTTGCTCTTGTCCAAAGGTTCAAGGCTTTTACTCCCTGTGTGGACGAGAGCAGGTACTGCAGGGAGGATGAGCAAACTGACTACAGCACCATGGTACAGGGGGCCATTCAAGTGGGGGGAGTAAAAAGAAATGTTGTAGTGGTAGGGACAGTATCATTAGAGGGATAGATAAGGTTCTCTGTAGCCGAGAGCGTGAGTCCCGAAGGCTGTGTTGCCTGCCCCGGTGCCAGGGTTAAGGACATCTCCTCAGGGCTAGAGAGGAACTTGGAGTGGGAAGGGGAAGATCCAGTTGTCGTGGTCCACATAGGTACCAATGACATACGTAGGATAAACAAAGAGGTTCTGCTGAGGGATTATGAGCAGCTAGGGACCAAATTAAAAAGCAGAACCACAAAGGTAATAATCTCTGGATTGCTACCTGAGCCATGAGCAAATTTGCATAGGGTAAATAAGATCAGAGAGTTAAACACGTGGCTCAAAGACTAGCGTGAGAGAAATGGGTTTTGGTTCGTGGGACACTGGCACCAGTACTGGCGTAAGAGGGAGCTGTTCCATTCGCACAGGCTCCACTTAGACGGTGCTGGGACTAGGGTCCTGGCGAATCGAATAACTAGGGCTGTAAAGAGGGCTTTAAACTAATTAGTCGGGGAGAGGGTTCAGTTGAGCGAAAATTTTAAAAGTCAAAGAATAAGGAGAAGGCAATAGAGCAGGGTAGCACTGAGAGAAATGAAAACCAGAGCGTGACAGGAAGGGACAGAATATGTAAACATAAAGGTGAATCGGAAAGTGGGGTCAAAGCAGGAAAAAATGGTAAAAAAACAAATTTAAAAGCTCTTTATCTGAATGCAAGTAGCATTTGTAACAAAATAGATGTGTTGACGGTACAAATGGGCATGATCTGCTAGCCATTATAGAGTCATGGTTGCAAGGTGACCAGGACTGGGAACTAAATATTCAGGGGTATTTGACAATTTGGAAGGACAGATAGAAAGGAAAAGGAGGTGGGGTAGCACTGTTAATAAAGGATGAGATCAGTGAGTTAGTGAGAAATGATAATGGCACAGAAGATCAAGATGTTGAATCAGTTTGGGTGGAGATAAGGAATAATAAGGGGAAAAAGTCGCTGGTACGTGGAGTTTATAGGCCTCCTAACAGTAGCTACACTGTTGGACGGAGTATAAATCAAGAAATAATGGAAGTTTGTAAAAAAGTAATGGCAATAATCATAGGCGATTTTAACCTTCATATTGATTGGACAAAGCAAATTGGCCTTGAGGAAGAGTTCATAGAGTGTATCCAGGATAGTTTCCTAGTGAGAATGGGGAACTGAGGGAAATCCTTATTAGTCGGGAAATGGTGTTAGGAAAATTGAAGGGACTGAAGGCCGATAAATCTCCAGGGCCTGATAGTTTGCATCCCAGAGTACTTAAGGAAGTGGCCCTAGAAATAGTAGATGCATTGGTGGTCATTTTCCAATATTCCATGGACTCTGGTTCAGTTCCAATGGATTGGAGGGTAGCTAATGTAATCCCACTTTTTAAAAAAGGAGGGAGAGAGAAAAGAGGAAATTATAGACCAATTAGCCTGACATCGGTGGTGGGGAAAATGCTGGAATCAATTATTAAAGATGTAATAGCAGCACATTTGGAAAGCAGTGACAGGATCGGTCCAAGTCAGCATGGATTTATGAAAGGGAAATCATGCTTGACAAATCTTTGAGTTTTTTGAGGATGTAACTAGTAGAGTGGATAAGGGAGAACCAGTGGCTGTGGTGTATTTGGACTTTTAGAGGCTGGGTGTCATGGTACATCAGTCATTGAAGGTAGGCATGCAGGTACAGCAGGCAGTAAAGAAAGCAAATAGCATGCTGGCCTTCATAGCAAGGGGATTTGAGTATGGGAGCAGGGAGGTCTTACTGCTGTTGTACAGGGCCTTGGTGAGACCACACCTTGAGTATTGTGTGCAGTTTTGGTCTCCTAATCTGAGGAACGACGTGCTTGCTATTGAGTGCAGCGAAGGTTCACCAGACTGATTCCCGAGATGGCAGGACTGACATATGAGGAAAGATTGGATCTGCTAGGCTTATACTCACTGGAATTTAGAAGAATGAGAGGGGATCTCATCGAAAATTATAAAAGTCTGACGGGACTGGACAGGTTAGATGCAGGAAGAATGTTTCCGATGTTGGGGAAGTCCAGAACCAGGGGTCACAGTCTAAAGATAAGGGATAAGCCATTTAGGACCGAGATGAGGAGAAACTTTTTCACCCAGAGTTGTGAACCTGTTGAATTCTCTGCCATAGAAAGTTGTTGAGTCTAGTTCGTTGGACATATTCAAAAGAGAGTTAGGTGCGACCCTTACAGCTAAAGGGATCAAGGGTATGGAGAGAAAGCAGGAAAGGGGTACTGAGGTTGCATGATCAGCTATGATCTTATTGAATGGTGGTGCAGGCTCAAAGGGCTGAATGGCCTACTCCTGCACCTATTTGCTATGTTTCTATGTAAATGTGTCTATACTATTTGCCTAAACTACTTCCTGTGGTAGCAAGTTCCACATTCTCACCACCCTCTGGGTAAAGAAGTTTCTTCTGACTTCCCTATTTTATTTATTGGTAACTATCTTATATTGATGGCGTCTAGTTTTGCTCTTCCCCACAAGTGGAAACACTCTGGGGATGAAATTCATTTGGGGGCAATACCAGCTGGGAGGCCGGACTTCCTGCGTAAGACGCGGAAGTCCCACCCCACCAGCTAAATTGAGCTTATCGTCCCCTGGAGGAAGTGGAGCGCAATGTCGAGCACTCCACTTCCTCTCTGGGGAAGGACTGGGGCGCTAACCGTGGGAATTTTCCAGCGCTACGTGGAGAGGCGCATAGCGCTGGCGTGAAAGTTAAAGAGGAGGGTACGCTACGGACTCTGCATCGGGGAGAAGGGGCCACCACTACACCACTGGGGAGCGGCCCGCCACAGAAGCAGAGTGCCGGGCTGCAACATCGCAGCACAGGCCCTGCGATTTCAAGACGGCAATGCCGTGACTGGGAAGTCGGCCATTTTGAAAAATATCAGCGCCGTACTTCCCCTTTAATTTTTTCCCCACGAGCAGACTGCAGCCTGGTTCGCGACACGAAAGCTGGCGCGGACATCACTATGCTCTACCGAATTTTGGCTCCGGGCGAAAACGGGTTGCTGCGCATGGTGGTGATGTCGTTACGGGTCACTGTGCTGCGGGCAGGAGCGAGGCACTAACTCCTGCGGAATTTTGCGGGAGTCGTTAGTGGCCCGGGTGCAAAGTTGTTTGTGTCCCATTAGCATCCCCCTGGGGGCGTTAACGACGCAAATTTCTCCCCCTCTATTCTATCAAACCTTTTTCATAATTTTAAAGACCTCTATTAGGTTACCCTTCAGTCTTATCTTTTCAAGAGCAAAGAGACCCAGTCTGTTCATCTTTTCCTGATAGTTCTAACCTTGCAGTTCTGGTTGTAGCCCTTATAAATCTTATTTGCACCCTCCTCTCCTATGCCGCTATATCCTTTTTATAATATAGTGATCAGAACTGCAAACAGTGCTCCAAGTGTGGTCCAACCAAGGTTCAATTAGTTCAGCCTGACATTTCTACCTTTCAATTCTATACCCCTAGAAATAAACCCCAGTGCTTGGTTTGCTTTTTTTATGGCCTTATTGACCTGCGTCGCAACTTTTATTGATTTGTGTATTTGTACTCCCAGATCCCTTTGCCCCATTTAGGTTCTTACTTTCCAAGTAATATGTGACACATTATTTTTCTTACCCAAATGTAAAAAGTCACACTAATATGTTGAAATTCATTTGCCAATTACATATCCATTCTGCAAGTTTATTAATGTTGTCTTGTACTTTGTTGCAGTACTTCTCAGTGTTGACTATCCCTCCCAATTTGGTAATGTCCGCAAATTTAGAAATTGTGTTTTTGATTCCAAAGTCTAAATCGTTAATATAAATTGTGAACACCATTGGTCCCAGCACTAATCCTTGTGGGGCCCCACTCCCACCTTCTGCCACTCGGAATAGCTACCCTTTATCCCTATTCTCTGATTTCTTTCAGCCAGCTAGCTGTCCATTCTGCTACTTGTCCCCTGACTCCATGCCCTGACCTTATTCATTTGTCTATTATGTGGTACCTTATCGAAGGCTTTTGAAAAGCTAGATATATTACATCATCTACATTATCCTTGTTTACTCTCTTGTCTCTTCAAAGAATTCAGTGAGGTTGGCCATGCAAGACTTTCCCTTTGGAAATCCACGTTGACTGCTCATTTTTGGTTTCTAGTTGTTTTTCTATCTTCTCCTTTAGTAGGGATTCCATTATTTTTCCTGCTATTGATGTTAACCCGACTGGTCTATATTTCTATGGACATGTTGTATTCTCCCTTCTTAAATATAATATTTGGAAGATTGATAGCCACTGTGTTTCTAGGTCTTGGGTCATTGAGATGGTAAGAACAAAATCTTCTTAGCAAAAAGAACAATGGAAGGGGAAAGCATAAAATCCAAGATTTATTACATCCATCTATATCTGGGTTAGGAAGCTTAGTCCTCAAAACATGTGGAGCATTTTAAGGGTGAACTGAAGGAGGAGGTGGTTGCCTTCCACTTTTTGCATCCAGGTCTTAATCAGTGCAAAATGAAACTACTTTGCATTGACATCAGTTATAATATTTTAGCCATAAATTCATTTTAACACTAGTGAATAACATTTTAGTTAAACCACTTTAAAAGAGTTTGTGTACATCTACAAGCTTCAATTTGTCTCTCAAACCGCAGTGCCTGTACAGTTTGATTGAATTTAGTTCAATGTGGGTTTTACTAATGCATATTGAGACTTCCCCCAATAAATATCAACTCAATATCAAACTCATTTAGTTTTTAATTTCAAATGCTGGTCATAAATCTCTAGATATTTTTAAGTGGGTCCCATGTACACCAATAATTTTTGACACGTTTGTTTGTGCTTGCCATTAGGAACAAAACAGTTGCTGATATATTGCTAGAAATGCAAGTATATTTGGGATGTTATGGTTCACTCAGGGTGATCATTTCCATTAATTTGTTTCTTTTTGTCTCTTGCAGGCAATTTTAATGTTTTGCTGGACATATATCCGTCAATACCAGAGTCAACAGGAAAGTGAGGTTGTCTCCACCATAACGGCTATTTGTGCACTTGCTGTTGCACTGATCACTTCATCGTTGCTGCCTGTTGACATATTCCTTGTTTCTTACATGAAGGACTCCAGAGGGTCTTACAAGGTACCTTACAAATGTCAGGCTTGTTCTGCAAGTCCAGTATAAACTTGTGGTCACTATCTACAGACATGCAAACTGTGCAGTGATTTTAAACACACTTCTGAAAATGTAACTTTTACAGTAAGATGGTTATTTCCTAAAACTGTTAATTCTACAGGATTTATTACCACATCCAGTTTAATTCAGTAGTTCTTGGTGCTTGCAGGAGCAAAGTTTAATTTTGTAAGAGAAGGAAAGTAAATTTTCCATAGCAGGTTTACTTCATCGAACACAAGTTGGTGGATAGAAATGGCATCTTTATAGAATTTGCAGGTTTGGCTTTAACTTGTAAAATAATTTATTGTCCCACCCCTTCCTCCCCCCACAAATTTTGGAGTATTTTATAGCAATATAATGTATGACTTCATTTGACTTAATTTTTACATGCAAAATCCCAGTGTGGGCGGGGGCAGAGAAAGAGAATATCCAACGGATACTGTTACATCAAGGAACCTTTGCTGTAATGCAAACTTTTTGGCCAGATGCATGATGTTGATTGTGGATTGCTTTAGCCATTCCTCTGAGAAACCATTGGCCATTTTGAGGATCTGCTCTGGGTTTGGATGAAGAGATGGAACTTGATCAATCTATTCTGTTATCGGTCCTTTAAGTATTTGGTCAAAGATTATGCTCACTAGTGATCTCATCTGAGGATGGTAATTTGAGTGTTGTTTTTTTTCCAAAGAACAAGGGGTACCAGATGTGATCAGTGTTGCTGCTTAGATGTTTTGTGATTGACCTTGCCTTGTGGTTGGCTTGAAGTGTTTTCAATTACAAGACACTTCTGCAATTAATATAGAGAAAGTCAACATGGTACAACAGTATCATCTTTGGGTACACATCCATCTTCCTAATCTGCAAAATTGGCAGTTTATTAGTGGTACTTCTCACCATTAAGAATCGTTGCGTAGGTTGATTTGCAATGCAGCCGAGCCTACTTAAGATATTCTCTGCCAATTAATTATCAAGCACACACAGTACATTTTTTTTGTTACACTCAAATATTCTAAGATACTAACTGTGTTATTGAGGTACTGACTGCTTACGCAGATCATAATCTCTTAATTGGCTTTGACAACTACTTTATTCAGAAATTTGCATGATTTAATTAGGATCGTTAATCAAGTAAAATGAAAGGTAAAAAGAAAACTTCAAATGCTAAAATTTAGAAATAAAATCAAAAATGCTTGAGAATGTTCGACAGGTTTATTGCCGTCTAAATGAAAGATAGGTCAACATTCTTCTACAGGTTACAGTCTTACCGGGAAATGCTATAAAGGATAATCACAATTTGCAGATATTTGTGTATCGTCATGAAATCATATTGTCAGAAGCATCACCATGCAAACAACCCATCTCCAGCATAGTTACTAAGGGCTTTCCATGTCCCGCCATCAAATGTTTATGGTACCAATGTTTTTGGACTGTAATTCTTCACAATTTATCTTTTTTTATTAAAAAAGCAATGATGGCCAATCAAACACATTGTAAAGTGTTTTTTTTTATGGTCATCACTACAGCTGGTCAGGGTGTCGTCTCGGGTGCCGATCCTGTACCAGCAGAAGAACCAGAAATCCTGCTCGATTCACCTGGCTTTGTCCCATCCTCCAGCAGAGCTGTCCAGGCTGCAGGCAACACTACTCAACAGGTATCATTTAGCATTGGCATCTGCAACATTGCCTCTGCTGGCACTGATGGAGAGAGAGAAAAAGAGAGAGAATTTGCATCTTTCATGACCTTGGGACACTCCAAAGCGTTTTACAGCCAATGAAGTACTCTTGAAATATACTCACTGTTATAATGTTATAATGTAGGGAAATGCAGCAGCCAATTTGCGCACTGCAAGGACCCACAAACAGCAGTGATATAATAAGCTGATTTTTTTTTAGTGATGTTGGTTGAGGGATAAATATTGACAAGGAACTGAGAGGGCAAATTAGGGCCTCTGTTTAAAGTCAGCTAAAAGATGGCATCTCCAACAGTGCAGCACTCCGTCAGTACTGGAGGGTGAGGCTAGATTATGTGCACAAGTCTCGAGTTCAAATCACTCAGGTCTAATCTTTAAAGCAAGATATTTTATACACTTATGTTCACCTATATCATTACTTGAACAATTGAGATGATTCATTCTACAGTAAGATTCAATTTGGACAGACACAGATACTTTAATGGTCAAATTTGTAATCAGTCAGTTATGTCTGGTCTGTGTGTTAGATACTTAAAAATTCCCCTTTGTCAACTTTATATTACAATAACAAGACATGAATTCGACAAAAATCATCATCTTAGGGTGTCCTAAGAATTTTTCATCGAGTCAAACAGCATGTTGGCATATTTAGCATATATGGCCTGACTAGTGTCAGCTGTGGCTCAGTGGGTAGCACTCTCACCTCAGAGTCAGAAGGATAAGAACATGAACATAAGAACATAAGAACATAAGAACATAAGAACATAAGAACATGGAACAGGAGTAGGAATTAGGAACATCTAGCCCCTCGAGCCTGCTCCGCCATTCAACAAGATCATGGCTGATCTGGCCGTGGACTCAGCTCCACTTACCCGCCCGCTCCCCGTAACCCTTAATTCTCTTATTGATTAAAAATCTATCTATCTGTGATTTGAATACATTCAATGAGCTAGCCTCAACTGCTTCCTTGGGCAGAGAATTCCACAGATTCACAACCCTCTGGGAGAAGAAATTCCTTCTCAACTCGGTTTTAAATTGGCGCCTCCGTATTTTGAGGCTGTGCCCCCTAGTTCTAATCTCCCCAACCAGTGGAAACAACCTCTCTGCCTCTATCTTGTCTATCCCTTTCATTATTTTAAATGTTTCTAGAAGATCACCCCTCATCCTTCTGAACTCCAACGAGTAAAGACCCAATCTACTCAATCTATCATCATAAGGTCACCCTCTCATCTCCGGAATCAGCCCCGTGAATCGTCTCTGTACCCCCTCCAAAGCTAGTATATCCTTTCTTAAGTAAGGTGACCAAAACTACACGCAGTACTCCAGGTGCGGCCTCACCAATACCTTATACACTTGCAGCAGGGCCTCCCTGCTTTTGTACTCCATCCGTCTCGCAATGAAGGCCAACATTCCATTCGCCTTCCTGATTACCTGTTCCACCTGCAAACTAACTTTTTGGGATTGTTTTATGTTTTATAGATAGACTCTAAAAGAGTTTCATGCACAAGGACCCTCAGGTCCTTCTGCACCGCAGCATGTTTTAATTTCTCCCCATTCAAATAATATTCCCTGTTACTGTTTTTTTTTTTCCCAAGGTGGATGACCTCACATTTCGACATTGTATTCCATCTGCCAAATCTTAGCCCATTCGCTTAACCTACCTAAATCTCTTTGCAGCCTTTCTGTGTCCTCTACACAACCCGCTTTCCCACTAATCCCTTTAAATCCCACTCCAGGGCCGTGAGCACAAAAAAATCTAGGCCGACACTCCAGTGTAGTGCTGATGGAGCGCTGCACTGTCGGAGGTACCATCTTTCGGCTGAGACATTAAACCTATGCCCCTTCTACTCTCTCAAGTAATGGATCGTAAAAGATCCCATGGCACTATTTGAAGAGGAGCAGGGGAGTTATTCCCGATGTCGTGGCCAATATTTATCCCTCTATCAACAAAATAAAGAAACAGATTATCTGGTCATTATTGCAATGCTGTCGCGTTTCCCACATTACAATAGTGACGACACTCCGAAAGTACTTAATTCGCTGTAAAGCGCTTTGAGATGTCCGGTGGTAGTGAAAGATGCTTTTTAAATCCATCTCTGTCTCTCTGACTCTCTGTCTAGTGTAGAATTGGCTAGAATAGACTGGTTAATGATACTTAAAGAGTTGATGGTGGATAGGCAATGGCAAACATTTAACGAACACATGGATGAACTTTAACAATTGTACATCCCTGTCTGGAGTAAAAATAAAACGAGGAAGATGGCTCAACTGTGGCTAACAAGGGAAATTAAGGATAGTGTTAAATCCAAGGAAGAGGCATATAAATTGGCCAGAAAAAGCAGCAAACCTGAGGACTAGGAGAAATGTAGAATTCAGCAGAGGAGGGCGAAGGGTTTAATTAGGAGGGGGGAAATAGAGTGTGAGAGGAAGCCTGCCGGGAACATAAAAACTGACTGCAAAAGCTTCTATAGATATGTGAAGAGAAAAAGATTAGTGAAGACAAACATAGATCCTTTGCAGTCGGATTCAGGTGAATTTATAATGGGGAACAAAGAAACGGCAGACCAATTGAACAAATACTTTGGTTCTGTCTTCACAAATAACCTTCCGGGTGTACTAGTGAAGGAGGAACTGAAGGATATCCTTATTAGGCAGGAAATTGTGTTAGGGAAATTGATGGGATTGAAGGCCGATAAATCCCCGGGGCCTGATAGTTTGCATCCCAGAGTACTTAAGGAAGTGGCCCTAGAAATAGTGGATGCATTGGTGATCATTTTCCAACAGTCTATCAACTCTGGATCAGTTCCCATGGACTGGAGGGTAGCTAATGTAACACCACATTTTAAAAAAGGAGGGAGAGAGAAAACGGGTAATTATAGACCGGTTAGCCTGACATCAGTAGTGAGGAAAATGTTGGAATCAATCATGAAGGATGAAATAGCAGCGCAGTTGGAAAGCAGTGACAGGATTGGTCCAAGTCGACATGGATTTATGAAAGGGAAATCATGCTTGACGAATCTTCTGGAATTTTTTGAGGATGTAACTAGCAGAGTGGACAAGGGAGAACCAGTGGATGTGGTGTATTTGGACTTTCAAAAGGCTTTTGACAAGGTCCCACAC
>NC_091983.1:17605924-17610191 GCF_044704955.1 Pristiophorus japonicus
ATGGGAGGAAAAGCAATGTTTGAGGAGGACACAAAAAATCTACAAAAGGACATAGACAGGCTAAGTGAGTGGGCAAAAATTTGGCAGATGGAATTTAAAACAGAGATGAGGAGAAATTTGTAAATCTGTGGAATTCGCTGCCTCAGAGAGCTGTGGAAGCTGGGACATTGAATAAGTTTAAGACAGAAATAGACAGTTTATTAAACGATAAGGGGTTATGGGGAGCGGGCAGGGAAGTGGAGCTGAGTCCATGATCAGATCAGCCATGATCTTATTGAATGGCGGAGCAGGCTTGAGGGGCTGTATGGCCTACTCCTGCTCCTATTTCTTATGTTCTTATGTGTAATGTCGATTGGGCTTCCAACATTCGCCAGCATGCCTTTTTTACCTTTAGACGTGACTATTCCAATGCACCCCTGGCTAGCCTCCCACATTTAACTCTATGTAAATTGGAGGTGATCCAAAACTCGGCTGCCCGTGTCCTAACTCGCACCAAATCCCACTCACCCACCACACCTGTGCTCGCTGACCTACATTGATTCCCGGTTAAGCAACGCCTCTAATTCTGCCGTCTTGAGCACCCCTGATTATAATTGCTCAACTATTGGTGGCCGTGCCTTCTGTTGCCTAAACCTCTCCGCCTCTCTACCTCTCTTTCCTCCTTTAAGGCGCTCTTTAAAACCTTTCTCCTTGACTAAGCTTTTGGTCATCTGCCCTAATTTCTCCTTATGTGGCTCGATGTCAAACTCATAATACTCCTGTGAAGCACCTTGAGACGTTTCACTCCTCACCTCAGTTCTAAATGGGTGGCCCCCTTATTCTTAAACTATGTCCCCCCAATTCTAGATTCCCCCATGAGTGGAAACATCCTCTCTGCATCTACCTTGTCAAGCCCCCTATGTTTCAATAAGATCACCTCTCAACAATGATGTAGAAATATGGGTTCATTCTATCTCCCATTCATTAAACCAAAATTCATAGTTGTAGACATTGTCTTGCAGCTGTGAAGTGTTTGATAGATTCATTGATGTGCATCACTCTGCTAAACTGGGTTAATGTTGGCATGCAGGGAACTGGCAGAAGCACACTGGGCTAATGAGTTACCTCGGACCTGATCCATAAAATCACTGTGTGAAGAAATCATAACTCATCATATTCACACTGCTGTACAAAGGAGGAGGGTTACAGTCCATCAGTCCTGTTTTAATGGCCTTAAGAAAAATTCTTGAGTCCATCCTGGCCATTACTTTATCCATTGTCGCATTGCTGATGAGGTTTGATGTTCCTTGCTCTTTAAATATAATTGTCCGTGATTTACCAAATTTCACTGTCTTTTCTCTTTGTTTTATTTAAAATTTTTGTAAATCATGCATCAAAATAGTAATAGTTTTTCCAATGGGAAGTGGATTTGAGGCCAGGATCAGATCAGCCATGATCTTATTGAATGGTGGAGCAGGCTCGAGGGTCAAATGGCCTACTCCTGCTCCTATTTCTTATATTCTTATGTTCTTTCTAAGATGTCCACCCTTTGTAGCTGTTGTGTTGTGACTCCACATATGTGGAGAATAAATTGCACTGAAAGAATAGGGAAGACTATTAAAGATGGGTAATCTTATTTTTTCAGCATCCTTTTAAAATGTCTGATCCCTCCTCTGTCCCTGACCCATAGTTCTGCTGAGTCAAAACTTTGCAGCAGTAAAACGCTAATTAATTGCACTGACCAATTCTCTAGGTGACCAAACAAATTGTCTTCACATTAGATGGGGAAGAAAAATGCTGCAGCTATGTAATGTTAGGCCTTGCCAGCGACGTCCACATCCCGTAACGAATAAAAAAATATATATAATTGACATAATGTAGTTGGGAAGTGGGTGAAAGAGAAAAGGTGGAGAAATTGTATGATCTCAGGCCATCCTCACTAACATTACCTCCAATCTGCTCTGGCTTCCATTGCATCTCCTGACACACTTTAGCTCCCATCTCTTGTTGCATCTCCATCTCTCCTCGATTTATTATGACCTCCCCCACCCAGAAGTTGCTTAAAAATCAGAAAATTAATTCGCAATTTTTTAATTAAAACATTCTAAGCTTTTCTCCTGAACAAATCCCTTATTGTGGACAAATCTCTTTATCTTCCCCATGTCTAACGGCTTTGCTTGTGTGTGAACCTAATAATGTAGTTCCATGCCACTGATGAAGCTTTAGAAGGCCATTGCCCATCAGTGCAGTATAACATGTGTTGTTTCATTGCAAGAGTAACAGTTCAGCAGTAGCTTTTAAAATATTGGGTGATAACTGGATTATAATTACAATATTTGCAATTCTTTTCCAGCTGACTGCTGAAACAATGGGCTCAATTTTGGCCATGACTTGCTCCAATTTTTTTGGAGTAAGTTGCTTTTTCTGCCTTAAGTTTAAAAACCGGCACTTTCCCCAATAAAGACTTGCTCCAGAGTAAATCAGTTGGGTACGATTTTCTTTTTAGTTGAGTTTTTTTTTCCAAAAGCGGGTGTTCCCAGACACGTACGCCAGTTTTAGCCATTTATGTCACTTTGGCCAGCTAAAACTTACACCAAATCGACTTCGGTCAGTGTATGTGGCCAGCTCTGAAAAACCTTGCGGGCAGTTAAGAAAGTGGCGCATATTAGTACATCGGCGGACATTAGGCCAGGGATAGGGGAGGGAAGGGAACCGGAGAGGACCTGAAACTAAACAACCAAGCACCAAACATTGCAAGGAAAAGCCCAAACAATTAAAATGCTAATAGAAATCAAGTAAATCCTACCCTAATCTTTAAAGTTGGCCCGGGAAGGCAGCGGGCTGGCCTGTGCGTGAGGCCATTCGGCCTGGGATAGGGGCGGCAAGATGCGCAGCGGGAGTCCAGGGCTAGGGGCGGCTGCAAATGAACGGGGGGGGGGGGGGGGGTGGAAGCAGACCGACCGACCGACGCGGCATTGGGGGGGGGGGGAGGGGAAAGAGATGCTACCCAAGTGCCAAGTTTCGGCGCTACTGAGCATGCGTGCACATCGGACCCGATGTGCATGCGGGCAGCTGCTGGCACTGTTTTCGGCGCAGGGCTGTAGCTCTCTTTTTCTCCCCCCCCCGCCACTGCACTATATATATGCTGCGCCAGGACGCGGGACATTCGGCAGAGAAGCCAGGATGGGGGTACATTTTTTCCGCACCGTTTCCAGTGCACAAAGTTGGCGCATCTAGGATAGGTACCCCGAAAAAAGGGGTTGGGGAAAATTGAACCCAATGAAACAAATGGATTAAATCAAACACAGCAACACACAGTCTGAAGAGCTACATCGAAAAGAATAAGTTGTCTGTATGTATTGCAACCTATTCTGATTACTACTGTGCCGGTTGACTTATTTTTGGGCTTATTTCCCCAGTGATGTATGTGGTTTTGTTTGTTACTGTTGAACCACTGGTTCCATTAACAGTAATATAATAGTGGCCCAGCCCATGAATGCAAAGTGTTGTTACTCATTCTGCCTGAATGACTTTGAGCCACAGTTGAGATGTGTCCTGTAAAGGAAAGCTGCAAAGGTTTATTTTGCAAGGTGAAAAGTGCCTTTATCGAACTGCTACTTTAGATTTGTAATGACCTCAAGCTAATTTTTTCTCAACAAATCTCAGTTTTCATAATCCACTAGTGGATCCCCCTTAATGCTGCCCATAGTTAGTCGGAGGATACAATGCTTTATAAAAAGAGCATCGTACCATTTAATGTCCACTATGTTCATCGACAGCTGTGCATAAATGAGTGTATTGCTTTAAGACCCCAAGGTGCAATTGTTTGTTTTCCTGAAGTCAATTAAAGCCTTGATTGCTTTTAGTGGTTTGTAAGGTCAGTTAGCTATTGGACTGGCCTTTTTTAAGTGCAACTCTTGAGGTCAAATAGAAGATTTTTTCTATTGATCGGGAAGTCTTTCTTTACATTACAAATCAATGGCTTTCTTTTGCTTTTAGTTTACTGTGTTTGTGTGAGACGAATGTGTATGTGGGGCACCCGAGATGTGACATTCACATCTCAGCGTTTTTTGGGACAAAGGGCCCAAGTTTCGAGCCGCGCCTAGAACGGCGCAGTCCCGACCTGGACACCCGTTTTTCGCGCTACAAAGTGCACCTAAAAAAAACCTCCGTATTCTCCACCTCCCTGCAGGTCCTCTGGCCCTCAGCGCAGCGCAGCAGGAGCTGAAGGGGGCGGAGCCAGGTCCCTGCGCTAAAAACAGTGCCGGGACCTCTGCACATGTGCGCT
>NC_091983.1:17610391-17673888 GCF_044704955.1 Pristiophorus japonicus
CTCCCCCATCCCCTCCCACTTCTCCCCCAATCCCTCCCACTTCTCCCCCAATCCCTCCCACTTCTCCCCAATCCCTCCCACTTCTCCCCCCAATCCCTCCCACTTCTCCCCCAATCCCTCCCACTTCTCCCCAATCCCTCCCACTTCTCCCCCAATCCCTCCCACTTCTCCCCAATCCCTCCCACTTCTCCCCCAATCCCTCCCACTTCTCCCCCAATCCCTCCCACTTCTCCCCCAATCCCTCCCACTTCTCCCCCAATCCCTCCCACTTCTCCCCCAATCCCTCCCACTTCTCCCCCAATCCCTCCCACTTCTCCCCCAATCCCTCCCACTTCTCCCCCAATCCCTCCCACTTCTCCCCCATCCCTCCCACTTCTCCCCATCCCTCCCACTTCTCCCCCATCCCTCCCACTTCTCCCCCATCCCTCCCACTTCTCCCCCATCCCTCCCACTTCTCCCCCATCCCTCCCACTTCTCCCCCATCCCTCCCCACTTCTCCCCCATCCCTCCCACTTCCTCCCCATCCCTCCACTTCTCCCCCATCCCTCCCACTTCTCCCCCATCCCTCCCACTTCTCCCCCATCCCTCCCACTTCTCCCCATCCCTCCCCCCATCCCTCCCCCCCATCCCTCCCACTTCTCCCCCCATCCCTCCCACTTCTCCCCCATCCCTCCCCCCCATCCCTCCCCCCATCCCTCCCCCCATCCCTCCCCCCATCCCTCCCCCCATCCCTCCCCCCATCCCTCCCCCCATCCCTCCCCCCATCCCTCCCCCCATCCCTCCCCCCATCCCTCCCCCCATCCCTCCCCCCATCCCTCCCCCCATCCCTCCCCCATCCCTCCCCCCATCCCTCCCCCCATCCCTCCCCCCATCCCTCCCCCCATCCTCCCCCCATCCCTCCCCCCATCCCTCCCCCCATCCCTCCCCCATCCCTCCCCCCATCCCTCCCCCCATCCCTCCCCCCATCCCTCCCCCCATCCCTCCCCCCATCCCTCCCCCCATCCCTCCCCCATCCCTCCCTCCTCCCCCTCCCTCGCTGTCAGAAACACAGACACTGACAGACAGAGAATGAGAGACACACAGACAGACAGAGAGATAGAGACACACGGAGGGGGGCATCCCAGTACGCTGTTGGAGACCTCCCGGTGCTGCAGTCGGTAAGTAGAAAATGTTTTATTTATTGATTTAAAAAAAACATTATTTCTTACTAATTTTTTTTGATTGATTTATTGGTTTATTTATTGATGTATTTATCATTTATTATTGATGATGGCTCTTTATTTGTAAAACTGAAGTGTTTAATGTTTGTAAACTTCCCTTTAAACACCCCCCCCCCCACCATTCCCTTCGCCTGACTTGTAACCTACGCCTGATTTTCTAAAGTGTAGACAGGGTTTTTTCGAGCGTACAAAAATCTTCACTTACTCCATTCTAAGTTAGTTTGGAGTAAGTTTTCACTCACGAAACTTTGAAATCAGGCGTAAGTGGCCGGACACGCCCCCTTTTGAAATAAAAGTTCTGTTCCAAAGTGAAACTGTTCTAACTGACTAGAACTGGAGCAAACTAAATGACGAGAATTCCGATTTCTAAGATACTCCGTTCTACACCAGTTGCTCCTAAAAATCAGGAGAAAATCATGTGGAAACTTGGGGCCAAAATGTGGTGCACTCTTTGACTTTACATAGGTTTGCAAATGCATTATATAACCATATCATTAAATTGAAAGCCTTAATGATTTATCAGACAGTAAAGTGTTAATGGAAACTATTGTATCTATACAAAATGAGGTTTTACCAGAGCAACTCGTAGCTCCCAATAACCTCCCATCTGATTTTTTTTTTAAGGAATGGGCAGCAGATAACATCACAAGGCAGAATATTGAAGACACTATATTATACGGATATTACAGTAGGTATTTTGTTTTTTTAATTGTTTTAGCAAATGTAATTTTGTAACCTACTTGGCCACGTTCAACAATGTCGGTAGTGATTTTTCTGATGGTCGTCATTAAGAAGAATTCTAAGAAATGTTTGTTTTGTGCTTCCATCTGTTTGTTCCTTTTCTCCTGCAGTATCCTTGGTGTACACAAATTCTCTTATTTTAGAATTCCTTCCAGCAATAAAGCTATTGTACATATTGAAAGGTATTTCTGAAACAATAGTATTAACTTGAATTTAGATTTTTGAAAGTTACGTATACTGTCCCTTCGTTGCTCCATGCCCTTGGTATTGGATTACTGGAGCTTAACTTGACCAGATTCTGATGACTGGTGGCTCAAATGATCAGCTGTGAAGCAGGGGAGAAAGCAGTCTTAGACTTGGTGTTGTGTAATGACCAGGTGTTGATCAAAGTTGGAGAATAGCTAGTGACCATAACATGGTAGAATATAGAAAAAGACTTACTTTCAGGAAAGCAGACTTCGAGGGGATGAGGAAGGAGTCCTCTTGAATAGGGTAAATACAGCGAGGAAGATGTCATTGGGAGATTGCAAACCAAATACCTTTCATTGGATAAAAAGTACAGTTCTTGCCAAATGGGCAATAAGAGAAGTAATAGAAAAACCAATGAAGAGATTCAAAAAATAACATGCATCACTGAATACAGACCATGATTAAGGCCACCGAATAAGTTTAAATTCCTTTTCATTATATTAGAATTCTGGAATTTTATTAGTGCTTTAGGATCATGATTTTTGCTGGCAACTAGTCTTCACAAAGTTCTTGTCCATCGTGGCAGCCAGTACAAGGGTACCTTCATGTTTGCCCTCACAATCTATATTGCACAAATCTTGATCCAACAAGTCAGTGGCAGGGCATGCTTGCTGATTCTCCATCAAAATTTCTAAATTCGGCACTGCAAAAATTGCATATTTGTATACTTTAGTGTTTTTACAACTGAAGGAACACTGGCTCTAGCTGCAGCTTAAGTCATGAATGTTCAAGTTCCATTGTACTCCAGCTGTAACTATTTCTTTTCATAAGTACATAAGAAATAGGAGCAGGAGTAGGCCATACGGCTCCTCGAGCCTGCTCCGTCATTTAATACGATTATGGCTGATCCAATCATGGACTCAGATCCACTTCACTGCCCACTCTCCATAAACCCTTATTCCCTTATCGGTTAAGAAACAGTCTATTTCTGTCTTAAATTTATTCAATGTCCCAGCTTCCACAGCTCTCTGAAGCAGCGAATTGCACAGATCCACAACCCTCTGAGAGAAGAAATTTCTCCTTATCAGTTTTAAATGGGAAGCCCCTTATTCTAAGATCATGCCCTCTACTTCTAGCCTCCCCTTCCAGTGGAAACATTCTCTCTGCATCCACCTTGTCAAGCCCCCTCATAATCTTATACGTATGCCATGTGAAGGTATTTGGCTTCAGTTTTCACAGAATAACAAACTGAATTGTGGAGTACAAGCCCAAATATCTCCTTATGTGGTTCAGTGTCAAATTTTGTTTGATAACGCTCCTGTGGAGCGCTTTGGGACATTTTACTATGTTAAAGGCGCTATGTAAATACTGGCTGTTGCTGCAAGATGTACGATGTGGCAAGTTTTCTTGAAAAAGTTAAGTAAGAAATATCGGATAAGCTTTACTGTGTGAAAACATTAAAACACCATCACAATAACAAAATCCCTTTGCTGGGTACTTTTAAATTTACCCATAATATCTCCTATTTCAAATTTGCACATCATTGCTTGCAGCTGCTGCATTATTCCCTTACTTACCATTACTTTGAATGTTTCAAAATCTAAAAAGAATTCCTTCCCATTGTATAAATGCAAATATACCACTTAAATTTGAAAATTATATAGGTATTGCACTAGTATAATTCACAAACCCAACAGCATTCACTAGATTTGTGACTTTTAACAGCCTGCTCCAGTAGTGTCGTCGTGGGATCCCATGCACCATCATCTCTTACCAGTGTTAGATAATGGTTGTCTTCAATCTTTGAGTCTAACTGAACGCCACCTTTTATCTGACTTAATGAAAACTTAGAGCTTCTTTGTGTTACTTCCTTGTACTCATTTATTTTCTCTGCTGCTTACTTTTCAGGAAGTTGAAGTATGCTTCCAGAAAGAGGCTAATTTAAGTAGCGAGGGAAAGACATCGGGGTAATTTTGACTTGGGCGATATTGATTCAGCTGCCCGTTATACATCTCTCCCGATTTTCATTTCCATTGAAGGCAGTGGAATCGGAAGAGATGTGTAACGGGCGTGGCTGAATCAATATGGCCCATTTTACACCTTAACCCAAAGCCAAAATTACCCCCATATTACCCAAATTTCTAAAGCGACAGGGTCCCAGTGGTTGTTCCACGTCAGCATTTCCATTTGTTTGTGAAATTTTAAACCACTGCACGAGTGAAGTCTCAATCCCTCCAAGTTTTTCAAGAATTTTTCGAGATTTAAAAAAAACTTTATATTAAATTGATTTTGTTTTCCTTCCTTTTCCTTTCTCTCTCTTATCTCTCTCACTCCAATCGTTCTTTTCCTCTCATTATTTCGCTTTCTGTACCTGATTTGACATTGAACTCACCCACTTTACTTCGCCTTCCTTCTTAGTCCTTGCACTGTTTATTTTTCAATCCTCAATCTGATTGGTTGAGGAGATAAGATACCCTGTTGCTTCCCCTGTTCACACAGGTCCCTGTTGCCCTCCCTGTACCATTATCAGCACACACTTTCAGCAAGTGGCCAATTTTTTTGACCAGAAGGGTGCAGGAAAAAATCTTAACTAATGACGGATACCCTGCTACAGCAAAATGTGGTCCATAAACTTTGATTTTGACTTTAAATGTTATTTAACCCTTTTCTATCCTATGCTGGACTCGAGCCAGGCCCAAATCATATTTTGGGCAAACCATACAATGGATGACATTCCTTTTAAGATATCTTGCAAGGCAGTGTTGACTAAAGTGGCCAATTCACTAAATATATTCAAAAAGGAGTTAGATGAGGTCCTTACTACTAGGGGGATCAAGGGGTATGGCGAGAAAGCAGGAATGGGGTACTGAAGTTGAATGTTCAGCCATGAACTCATTGAATGGCGGTGCAGGCTAGAAGGGCCGAATGGCCTACTCCTGCACCTATTTTCTATGTTTCTATATTCCTGCATTGCATGAGTTCTGTGCATATGTTGGAACAGCAATCCATTTTTGTGTGTGTATCTTGCGTCATAACATCGAAGGTACTTAAGCTCATCATTTCCATCTTCTTGCTGTTAATGTCCACGTCTGTCTTCGTTCTGCTCCTCTTAATACAACAGATACAGTGGTCTTCAGGAAGATGTTATTGAAGTCCTGATTTGATCATTTACTCGCCCCGTGTGTATGAGGTTAATGGATTTGTGCAGTGCTGCGAGCTGAACCTAGCTTGAAACAGAAGGCTGAATGCTCTGCTCGGATGATGGTTGGTATTGAGTAGCTTGTGTGTAGTAACCGAGCCGTGGTGAGAAGATTGAAATGGAAGTGTTTGCAGTGTGGCTCACGGTGGGCACCCTTGGGAAAATAATGGAATGGATCAGAGGTGGGAAGAGACAATATAAAGGTGAAAGCAGAAATACTGAGCAATATGAATGGAACAGTGACATCAACATAAGAACATAAGAACATAAGAACATAAGAATTAGGAACAGGAGTAGGCCATCTAGCCCCTCGAGCCATTCAATAAGATCACAGCTGATCTGGCCATGGACTCAGCTCCACTTACCCACCCACCCCCCGGAACCCTTAACTCCCCCATTGGTTAAAAATCTATCTATCTGTGACTTGAATACATTCAATGAGCTAGCCTCAACTGCTTCCTTGGGCAGAGAATTCCACAGATTCACAACCCTCTGGGAGAAGAAATTCCTTCTCAACTCGGTTTTAAATTGGCCCCCCCGTATTTTGAGGCTGTGCCCCCTAGTTCTAGCTTCCCCTACCAGTGGAAACAACCTCTCTGCCTTATCTTGTCTATCCCTTTCATAATTTTAAATATTTCTATAAGATCACCCCTCATCCTTCTGAACTCCGAGTAAAGACCCAGTCTACTCAATCTATCATCATAAGGTAACCCCCTCATCTCCGGAATCAGCCTAGTGAATCGTCTCTGTACCCCCTCCAAAGCCAGTATATCCTTCCTTAAGTAAGGTGACCAAAACTACACGCAGTACTCCAGGTGCGGACTTATCAATACCCTATACAATTGCAGCAGGACCTCCCTGCTTTTGTACTCCATCCCTCTCGCAATGAAGGCCAACATTCCATTCGCCTTCCTGATTACCTGCTGCACCTGCAAACTAACTTTTTGGGATTCATGCACAAGGACCCCCAGGTCCCTCTGCATCTCAGCATGTTGTAATTTCTCCCCATTCAAATAATATTCCCTTTTACTGTTTTTTTTCCCAAGGTGGAAGACCTCACACTTTCCGACATTGTATTCCATCTGCCAAACCTTAGCCCATTCGCTTAACCTATCCAAATCTCTTTGCAGCTTCTCTGTGTCCTCTACACAACCCGCTTTCCCACTAATCTTAGTTTCATCTGCAAATTTTGTTACACTACACTCTGTCCCCTCTTCCAGGTCATCTATGTATATTGTAAACAGTTGTGGTCCCAGCACCGATCACTGTGGCACACCACTAACCACCGATTTCCAAGCCGAAAAGGACACATTTATCCCGACGCTCTGCTTTCTGTTAGCCAGCCAATTCTCTATCCATGCTAATACATTTCCTCTGACTCCGCGTACCTCTATCTTCTGCAGTAACCTTTTGTGTGGCACCTTATCGAATGCCTTTTGGAAATCTAAATATACCACATCCATCGGTACACCTCTATCCACCATGCTCGTTATATCCTCAAAGAATTTCAGTAAATTAGTTACACATGATTTCCCCTTCATGAATCCATGCTGCGTCTGCATGATTGCACTATTCCTATCTGGATGTCCTGGTATTTCTTCCTTAATGATAGTTTCAAGCATTTTCCCCACTACAGATGTTAAACTAACCGGCCTATAGTTACCTGCCTTTTGTCTGCCCCCTTTTTTAAACAGAGGCGTTACATTAGCTGCTTTCCAATCCGCTGGTACCTCCCCAGAGTCCAGAGAATTTTGGTCGATTATAACTAATGCATCTGCTATAACTTCCGCCATCTCTTTTAATACCCTGGGATGCATTTCATCAGGACCAGGGGACTTGTCTACCTTGAGTCCCATTAGCCTGTCCAGCACTATCCCCCTAGTGATAGTGATTGTCTCAAGGTCCTCCCTTCCCACATTCCCGTGACCAGCAATTTTTGGCATGGTTTTTGTGTCTTCCACTGTGAAGACCGAAGCAAAATAATTGTTTAAGGTCTCGGCCATTTCCATATTTCCCATTATTAAATCCTCCTTCTCATCATCTAAGGGACCAACATTTACTTTAGTCACTCTTTTCTGTTTTATATATCTGTAAAAGCTTTTACTATCTGTTTTTATGTTTTGCGCAAGTTTACCTTCGAAATCTATCTTTCCTTTCTTTATTGCTTTTTTAGTCATTCTTTAAAATTTTCCCAATCCTCTAGTTTCCCACTAACCTTGGCCACCTTATACACATTGGTCTTTGATTTGATACTCTCCTTTATTTCCTTGGTTATCCACGGCTGGTTATCCCTTCTCTTACCGCCCTTCTTTTTCACTGGAATATATTTTTGTTGCGCACTATGAAAGAGCTCCTTAAAAGTCCTCCACTGTTCCTCAATTGTGCCACCGTTTAGTCTGTGTTTCCAGTCTACTTTAGCCAACTCTGCCCTCATCCCACTGTAGTCCCCTTTGTTTAAGCATAGTACGCTTGTTTCTAACACAACTTCCTCACCCTCAATCTGTATTACAAATTCAACCATACTGTGATCACTCATTCCGAGAGGATCTTTTACTAAGAGGTCGTTTATTTTTCCTGTCTCATTACACAGGACCAGATCTAAGATAGCTTGCTCCCTTGTAGGCTCTGTTACATACTGTTCTAAGAAACAATCCCGTGTGCATTCTATGAATTCCTCCTCCAGGCTACCCCGTGCAATTTGAGTTGACCAATCGATATGTAGGTTAAAATCTCCCATGACTACTGCCGTTCCTTTTTCACATGACTCCATTATTTCCTTGATTATTGCCCGCCCCACCGTGAAGTTATTATTTGGGGGCCTATAAACTATGCCCACCAGTGACTTTTTCCCCTTACTATCTCTAATCTCCACCCACAATGATTCAACATTTTGTTCATTAGAGCCAATATCGTCTCTCACAACTCCCCTGATATCATCCTTTATTAACAGAGCTACCCCACCTCCTTTCCCTTCTTGTCTATCTTTCCGAATCGTCAGATACCCCTGTATGTTTAATTCCCAGTCTTGGAACCATGTTTCTGTAATGGCCACCAAATCATATCCATTTGTAATGATTTATGCCATCAATTCATTTACTTTATTTCGAATGCTGCGTGCATTTAGGTAGAGTGTTTTAATCCTAGTTTTTAAACCATGATTTTTAGTTTTGACCCCTCCTGCAGCCCCTTTATATTCAGTGGCCCTTTTTGTTTTTTGCCTTGGGTTTCTCTGCCCTCCACTTTTACTCATCTCCTTTCTGTCTTTTGCTTTTGTCTCCTTTTTGTTTCCCTCTGTCTCCCTGCATTGGTTCCCATCCCCCTGCCATATTAGTTTAACTCCTCCCCAACAGCATTAGCAAACACTCCCCATGGGACATTGGTTCCGGTCCTGCCCAGGTGCAGACCGTCCGGTTTGTACTGGTCTCACCTCCCCCAGAACCGGTTCCAATGCCCCAGGAATTTGAATCCCTCCCTGCTTGCACCACTGCTCAAGCCACGTATTCATCTGCGCTATCCTGCGATTCCTACTCTGACTAGCACGTGGCACTGGTAGCAATCCCAAGATTACTACTTTTGAGGTCCTACTTTTTAATTTAGCTCCGAGCTCCTTAAATTCGTCTCGTAGGACCTCATCCCTTTTTTTTACCTATGTCGTTGGTACCAATGTGCACCAAGGCAACTGGCTGTTCTCCCTCCCTTTTTAGAATGTCCTGCCCCCGCTCCGAGACATCCTTGACCCTTGCACCAGGGTGGCAACATACCATCCTGGAGTCTTGGTTGCGGCCGCAGAAACGCCTATCTATTCCCCTTACAATTGAATCCCCTATCACTATTGCTCTCCCACTCTTTTTCCTGACCTCCTGTGCAACAGAGCCAGCCACGGTGCCATGAACTTGGCTGCTGCAGCCCTCCCCTGATGAGTCATCCCCCTCAACAGTACTCAAAGCAGTGTATCTGTTTTGCAGGAGGATGACTGCAGGGGACCCCTGCACTACCTTCCTTGCACTGCTCTTCCTGCTGGTCTTCCATTCCCTATCTGGCTGTGGACCCTTCACCTGCGATAAGACCAACTCACTACACGTGCTACTCACGTCATTCTCAGCATCGTGGATGCTCCGGAGTGAATCCACCCTCAGCTCTAATTCCGCAACGCGGTCCGTCAGGAGCTGGAGGCGGATGCACTTCCCGCACACGTAGTCGTCAAGCGCACAGGAGCAGGCAGAGAGGGGAGGAAACCATGACATGATCTGTAACTTTGTGCCCAAATTGTTTATGACATTGAACTAGGTCAAACAGAATATTTTTCTTCCCTTCTGTCCACGGCACTGCCCCCTCCCGCCCCCCCAACCACACCCTTCACCTTCACAACACTACAAGATAACCAGAAATAATCGCGCTCATCTATGTACTTAGTCTATACTTGGGGAAACTTAGTCCACCACAGTAACTGTACACTTGAAATCATTTCTATGTTGGGGCCACTGTAATGGCAGGTAGCATGTTTGTGATTGTCGACTCATTGGATAAGAGAATGTTTTTAGCATCTTTAGTTTAAGATTTTTTGTGATCATCCTTCTCAGCCCTGCACAGCTAACAGCCCAGAGCATTATAGAGCGCATAAATGGAAGGATATGTAGATTTTACTAAAAGGTCACTCTCCCCATTAGACAAATCTCACATTTAATTTGACATAAGAAAGGCGTATTTTCCTTTCTAGCAATCTCCGCACCTGCTTCTTATTTACAGCGGTATATTTCTATTGTACTATTTCTTTCTCCCACCTCCCCCAGCCCCTGGGTTTGAGATCATATTTTTTCTTTTCATTTTGGATAATGGTGTGCAATGGTTGCTTTCCTGTCCAAAGCAGATTATTAGTTTAGCTCACTGCCACATAGCTTCTGTTAATATCTGCTTGGATTCACTTCTACTTGCTGCCTCACTGACAAAAACATATTACTATATGCAAAATAGAAGCCAGCAAAACTTACCTCCAATACTCCTAAAGTAAAAATTCAATAAAACATTCATTTGTGTGTTATTTTCATGAACATTGCTTCTGCTATATTTGCTACCATAACAGTTTGGTATTCTGCCAGTAGATGGAGGCAAAGTGCTTCTTAGAAATGCTGGTTACTGAGGTGTATAAAATACGTCTGGTTGCAATGAAAATTTTCCTTCCTATTGCTGGTCACTACATCAGAACTGTAGTACGATAGTGGGCACCAAATTTACAAACATGGACATGGTCCCATACCCACTGGAGACAACTTATAAACCTTGCAAAACTGTTTTTGTAAATGACTTTGGTTTTCTGCAAATCTGTTTATTCTGGATGAAAACCACCTGGCTAGTCCAGTGGCCATGACAGCATTATATGATGTAAAGCACATGTTCATTTACATCAAAGCCTCTCTTATTGTGGAGAGATTTGGTTTTAATGCTTGCATTAGTTCCTAAATTTGATCTTGGTATGTGAGGATGACTTGCTTCCTGATGTAGCACAATGTTGTCACTAGGATTTCAGTGAAGAACTGCAGGACTTGTGAAATTTTCATACGGCGTACATTTTACATTGGATTTACAATGTGATTGGGTTATATATTTTTGTCCTTCCAAATGTTAGTTATATCAGAATTTTGAATGATAAAACTGGATAGGCTGGAGGACAGGTTGTGGTGGCAGTAGAGACGTTGAATTTATAACATCCCACAAGATGTGCATTAGTACCATTGCTACCAATCCATAACACCAAAGCATCTCTTGTATGCTGTAACTACATGTTAAGATAAAATGATACTTTCTTCATTCTTGTCAGGTTGTGATTGAGGTTGTTTTGTTAACGGAGTACATTCCCTATACGTGCTTCATCAGGTTTCGTGAATAGGAACACCTTCCCAATTACTTTAGAGGTTCCCTCCTTTCCCGCATCCTCACCCTAGCCCCAACCACACCCATTTCTGATCTCAAAATTGATTATTAAGTTTCCGGCAGGCAAAAATCCCTCGTTAATTACAGCTCAAGAGCATTGACTTGGCAAGGAAAGAGGATAAGACATCACTTTTGCAAATTGCCACAACTGCTAGCTGCTATTCTACATCTTGTAAATTGTCAAAAATTGTTCAGGTCTTTTTCTTTATGGGTAAAATCTAAAACTAATTGGAATGATGGTAGTGCCTAAATTCAATTACATTTTCTTGATTCTTCTCCCACTCGTTCACTTACTGGAGATTTCAAAAGATCAGTAGTTCTGACAGTAATTCTTTCTTTGCTATCGTGAGCAATGGCAAGCTTTTTTTGGCACCTCCCGTTTATTAATAACAGCTTAGCAGAATGTCGTGTACTGGCTACAATTCTGGTCTCAAAGGAACAATTCCCTGTGTGGCTGTGTGAAGAACAAGGAATAATGATGCAGCTGGTGAGACTTGATAGTATCCTCATTTTAGAGAATAGTTTCCCTGCAAGATCTACCACCTGTTCTATCCCCAACCTGCCATCTTTTCGATATCGTGTATTCAGAGAGTGCCTTCTCTATCAAATGCTCAGTTTAGTACAATGCTGCATTAGTGGGCGGTACAGTTGTGCTGTTCTCTTGGATCAAGGTTGGGGTGAAAATAGTGTGAACTTTCTTTGAAAACTTAGATACATTTGTCTTGCTGTTGCGATAAAATTTTACAGATTACATGAACATATTCTATTCTGCTGCAGCTCCTGTAAAGCAGTGTTATTCAATAGAAATTGCTCCAGCGACACCGTTTTAGCCATATGCACTCATTTTAGTAGCTAACGCCTACACCTTGAATACACTCGCACAGTACAGGAAAATGTACTTCACGTGTATATTTATATAAACACATGCCAACTACAGTAACCAAAGGAAGTATAGCGTGCAACAATCAAAAAATACTCGCACACTCTACTTTTCATCGTGGCATTTTACCACCAAATGCACAAAGTTTAAATTCACATGTAGACACCATGCCAATGTGTATTGAGATCATATGCCCAACGATGGTGTTTATTACTCAAGCTTTAGTTAATAATTGGAAATGCAGTTTACCATATCTGGATTCCCAATTAGCCACGCTGGGCTAGTGGCTAATTTATTGGTCAACATTGTTATAAAGCTACATAAATCCACTCATAACCTGTTTAATCATAATATATCAACTTTTTGGATGCAGAATGTGCATTCAGTTGATGGCTGAACCAAAACATGCCATGTCACTTCTGTGTATCTGAATTCTCGATACACTCATCTTGCTTAGTAGTTGGAAGAAGATTAGTGAGGCAATATATAGCAACGTCCGAAATCCGGCAACCTCGGGACAGGGACCGTGCCGGTTTTCGGATTTTTCCAGATTTCGGACAAGAAAATCAATACGTCCGAAATATGGAATCCTTGGGACTGAGATGGTGCCGGTTTTCAGATTTTTCCGAATTTTGGACCTCGCTGTTGGCGCTCCTCATCGCCTGATCCTCAGCTCCTCGCCATCCGCCGATTCCCGCCAATTCTCACCGCCCCGGCACTGCGTTTTTATACCGGCTTCTGGGTCCCTCGCCGCCCGATGTCGCCATCTTGGCTGCCTCAAAAATGTCCGATTTTGGACAATTTGGTTTTCGGATAGCCGGATTCTGGACGTTGTACCTGTATATTCATGAATGGCTGGCTTTTGCTCATTCAATTAAAAAAAATTGAGTAGGATAATTATCCAAGATATTATACTCTAGGTATAGAGAAGGGGTTGGCAGTATGTTTCGAGGCTATGGGGTGATACTGAAATTCTAGAGGAAGGTTAAATCATTCAAAATGGTCCCCATTTAAAATCACCTTTTTATCTTCTACAGTCCTGGAGATGTTGCATCCTAGATTAAGGCCAGGTTGATCTTGCCTTCTAATTGCTTGGTAGCCTGTTTCTGAAATCGGAAGTCTTGACGATTTGAAATCTGGATGCTATGCTAGGGAAGTTACAAGATACAGTTGCTCTGGAGAAAGCAACCTTTTTGGTCCAGTCTTCTCTGAGGCAGTCCCTCGGAGTCGAGATTGATATGTGGTCCAATAAATATTTGATGGTGTGATGACCCTGTATAGTGTTTTTGTCTTGTCTGGATATAGGTCACTTCCAACCTCCTTTATGTGACCGATCTATTGTTCGACTGTTCACCACCTTTCTGCTCTACCTCAATCATGACTCTTTTCTTCCCCTCTTTTGTAATTTTAGTTAACGGAAAGGTGCATTGTTCAATGTTCTACTTCTCTCTTTGGAAGAATTGATCATTCATTTGCACATTTTTAAAGTATTTCATCTGGTTCATGTCAGTACCTTCTCTTGAACATGTGACTTTCAAGGCATCACAACTCGAAGTCGCGTGTTCATAAAATCAAAAATCACGATTGTCAATTTAACAGATGTGATATAAAACCTATCCGGTTCTGACAAAGGGTCTACATCTGTAACATTAACTTGTCTGTTCTTTCCGCAGGTGCTGAATCACCTGCTGACTGTTTCCAACAATTTCTTTTTTTGTACATGTATGCCCATTCATCAAAATTCTTCCTTTTTTTAAAAAAAAACCTTTCTAGAACTTATTAAGTGAGACATTAACTGGATTGGTAGGGTGGCTGCATAACTAATATTTTTTATTCTCATATCCTCTTTGCTACTGCAAGTACTGACGCTAAAAGAAGTCTTTGTAATTTTCATATGATGGAAATAAGCATTTGATGGAAAAAAAATAGATGCCCACCTTTGCTAGGACAATTTCATCTGAAAAAGGAGATGTGAACATTCAATGGAACTTTAAAGAAGCTTTAATAAAAAACACATCGGGAACTACTTTTGCTGCAGTGCTGGAAAGTAACCAGCTAGTTTAATTGCTGATGAACAAGGATGACTTAGAATAGCAGTTTTATGTTCATGATTAAATTTTTAATTAGTTTGAGAGTCTTACACAGATTATAGTTGTATATTTTGCATGGCCAGTGCTTTTGTCCATTTTTACTGTATTGATGTTTAAGTAATTTGGTACAGTTTCAATCGTGTCTGTTGTAAAATGAATTAAATGAAAACCGAGGGAAAACACAGCAGAACTGTCAGCTCAAGTGGATTATCTTGAGCGAGTCTAAGAGAAATAGTGTCAACATTTCGAAGAGAGAATATGATTAAACTCTGCAATTTTTTCTTCATAAGAACATAAGAAACAGGAACAGGAGTAGGCTATACGGCCCCTCGAGCCTGCTCCGCCATTCAATAAGATCATGGCTGATCTGATCATGGACTCAGCGTCACTTTCCCGCCCGCTCACCATAACCCCTTATCCCCTTATCGCTCATGGGTTCTAACTTGAAAGTGTGGCTAGCATGGCATAGCAGAGATCTGTGGAGAGATGGACACCCCCCTTTCTTGTCCTGGAAGTTTTCTGATTCCTGCAAAACAAATAAGTTCTTCACTGAACTGTGAAATACAGAGCGTTCAGTAATAGAGCCATTTACTGATTTCTCAGCTGAGATATCTAACCAGTGCAACTTCAGGCTGCATGCTTCAATAGTATTGTGTGATGTTTTACAACCATGCCACCTGATTTTTCTGCTCTTCTACTGAGAGTACAACAGATTTCTAGCTGAATGAGGGGATGTGGGATCATTATGATTGCTCATCCTGAGTAATTACTGATGCAGTGCTGTGTAAAGCTGGCCTATATTCGAAGAATATTAACCAACTGGGTGATGTAATGTCTGTGATACTGCTTTGGATCAGGTTCCTGCAGAGGATCTCAGCATTACTGAAAATTATGACCATGGTTGCAAAATATCTGATTTGAAATGCCCAACTTATAAATTTGTTGAATAAAAACATTTCTGGCTAGTACACAAAAGGCAGTCAGAGGAATTAATTTTGTTGATAATTTGGAGTTCTCTGCTGTGGGCCCTCTTGGAATTGTTGTCAAACTCTTGTGTTCCAAGCTGCACGTAGAAAATCATTGATCCGGATTTTGCAGCAGGGATAATGGTGAGGCTATCAGCGCTCACTGTTAATAAGGAGCAAATCCACATATGCGCAATTAAACATGGCAATCAGGAGGTTGCTGTCCAATTTGCTCTGACCCTCCACAAGCTTCTCTCCATCAGTACCTCGCCGAAAGACTCAGCATTCAAAAACACGAAGGGCTTGAAGTTGCGATAGTTAGCCAATAAACATATCAGAAAAAGTTGGGGCTTGTCCATTTTAGTGTAAGTGAATTGTTAATGGCGTGATAAGTCTTAATTACTACTAAGCAACCTCTCTGGCTCTGAAAATTTACTTTTACAAGTGTGAAGTCTCAATCTTCAGATTTTAATTATTGTTGGAGATTTTTTTTCAAAGTTTAAAAAAAAAAATGTTTGATCTTTTCTTTCTGCCTTTCTTATCTATCTCTTTCTCTCTTAACCCCATCTTTCTTTGCCTCTCTTTAATTCGCTTTCTGTACGCTTTATAACTTGCACTTCCTGGTTTAGACTCTGTCTACCTCAGTAAGGATTCTTCAATCTGCTTGGTTGAAGAGACACGCTGTTGCTTTCCCTGTTCACTCAGGTCCCAGGTAGGGGCGCGGGCTGTATCGAACTGCCGATGACAATAAGTTGCCGAGCAAAAGCCCACAAAAAGTCTGTGGGCAGCTGTTCCCCTCTGACCAAAAATCCTGGCCATTATTTCTCGCATTTAAAAGAAAGACAGACTTGCATTTATATAGCGCCTTTCACGACCACTGGACTTCTCAAAGCACTTTACAGTCAACGAAGTATTTTTGGAGTGTAGTCACTGTTGTAATGTGGGAAATGCGGCAGCCAATTTGTGCACAGCAAACTCCTACAACCAGCAATGTGATAATGACCAGATCATCTGTTTTTTTTGTTATGTTGATTGAGGGATAAATATTGGCCAGGACACCAGGGATTACTCCTCTGCTCTTCTTTGAAATAGTGCCATGGGATCTTTTATGGGACCCGAGAGGGCAGATGGGGCCTCTGTTTGTCTCATCAGAAAGACGGCACCTCCGCCAGTGCAGCACTGGAGTGTCAGGCTAGATTTATGTGCTCAGGTTCCTGGAGTGGGACTTGAACCGCAACTTCTGACTCAGGCGAGTGTGCTGCCCATTGAGCCACAGCTGACACTAAAGGCAGGATCTCATCTGGACTGAAAGCTATTTGATTTTAACCCACATGTATCAGCTACTTTTAAATGACAGGCAATGCTATTGGATGCTATTAGATGGATCAACGCAGCTCCCTGTAATTCTGCTAGTATTTCTCCAGATGAGTGCGCTACCCACTGAGCCACACTTGACACTCCTGTAGGTTGTACTGTCTTCAGCTGAGCCCAAAATATTATTCTTGTTCTCAAGTTGACTCTTGATTTTTCCACCTTTACTTGACTATATTAAAATATTTAATAATTTATTTCATCAGGCAATTCCAAGTTTGTCTATGTCTGCATCTTTTGGACCAGTGGTAAAACTGTTTTGTCTTAATACAGTCTCTAACATGAAACCACATTTTGCTTTTTCTTTCATGGAGGAAGGACTTGTGCTGCATCCAGCTTACTGATGGATTAATGTCATTATCCCAAACAGGGTTTGCAAAGCATGGTGATTTGATGTCTTGTCAGTAGATAACTAGTTGTTTGTGAATTTACCTGGATGTTATAGAGGCAGGGTAGATTTATGTACTGTCTGATCTCTAAATTCTACAATAGGTAGCTTCTAGATTAAGATCTCTTCATCAGTAACCTTAATATTACATGAATCAATGCAACCAAGGAAAAAACCTGTTTATTTGTGTATCTATTTTTTGTGCTCCATTGACACATTCTTTGCAAAAGCCTTTGACTGCAAGTCCAAGCAGGCCTAAGTAATTTGGGATACTATTTTGAGGTGCGAGAACAGTCTGTTATGTCTGTGCCCAGATTTCTCTGCATTCTGAAAACGTGCCTAATATTCTGTGGAAATTTATGTGGAATGGTTCTAATAATGTTTCTTGCCCTCTGGTGTAATTGAAGTCAGCTCTAGCATCATCCTTAAATGTGTGTATGGAAGCCATATCATGTCTGAGTCAAATCTTTTTCTCATCCAGTTCCCATGCATGCGGTTACCAGCCAGGATTGATCATTTAGTGAGTTTCTTTTCATCCAGCTCACTATCGAGGCTAATTATAGCATTCTTGCTGTCCTAGCTGAAGTTTGCTCACTTAGTAAACTATGTGGTTGAACAGAACACATTTCTGGTATGTATGAGCCACCAGGAGATATTGGAAAGATTTAAGAAGCACATGCAAATCCCAGGGATATTAACTAGACTTGCATGGTCAAAAAAACAGTCTGCCTTTTTGACCAAAGGAGAATTTGTTCAGGTTTAAAACATTCCCATCTGGGAGGCCAGTAAGGATCCTGAAAGGAAAATAAACTGATATCTCACCGCCTCCTCAGCCAAACTGTGACTCTTTGCACCTCTCAACTTTAAGAGAGAACTCCAGTGTGAGGGGAGGGGAATAGAGTGACGCAAAATAGTTGTTCTCGAATTAAATCTATTCATATAGATTATGAGGAGAAATTGTGCCCTCCGAGGTGCTGAGTCTGTGTAGACAGCATAGGGCCTGAACAACAGCTACCTTTGTACCTCAGCATGGCTAAGAGGCGATTGTACTCGGCTGGAAAAACATGCATTTTGCTGTAGTTAAACCAAGGTCCAAAATTTACAAGGGAATTTGAGCTGGGTTCTGTAATTTCTTTTTCAGCATCCTGATCTTGGAAAAAGATGACATCCTTGTAAGTTATCCAGACCATATGACTAGCAGACTGGCCATAGGTAGTTAAACTTGAGGATAGATCGTTAACAACTGCAGTTCAATAGCAGGGTGAATTGCTCTTGCAAATTACCAGCACTGGGGCTGAACTCGCCACCCCCCCCCCCCCCCCCCCGCCTCCCCTCCAAATCCCTGGAACTTTATTCTCGTCTGTATTGGTGTCCTCCTTATGGCTCAAGGCATGCATGAGTTAGGAAGGGAAAAATTAATCAGCATTCCCATTCTCAAATGCTAACCTGCTGGTGTTTGTTGATCATCATCATCATAGGCAGTTCCTCGAAGCGAGGATGACTCGCTTCCATGCCACAAAAAAGATGAGTTCACAGGTGTTTCAATGAAGGACCTGATATTCCAGGTCCTGAACTACATCCTGAAGGGTGGAAGATGCCTGTGCGTGGATTTTTTTAACGTGGGGTGGCCGTTGCACACCAGCCACCACACGGGCTTGACAGAGCTAGGTCTTGGTCCAGTAGCAAGGATTAACCAAGATGACTGGAAACCAGCTCTGCTGCACGGACCTATTGCGCACGCATATCGCTGTGTGGGCTGGCCCGTGCTGCCCCTGGGCCCCTGGCCCCGAACTCACGCCTCTCCTGGGCACAGATCACATCCCTCCACAGTCTCTCGCCGCTCCTGCTGTATCTGCCCACGCTCCAATCACTGACCTGGACGTTGATGATGTCACTCTTCGCTGCTGTCACCCTCCTGCACCTTATCAATATGCTGATGGGTTTTGATGAAGAGGGGTGGGAGGAGCATAAATGGCGGCATAGACAAATTGGGCTGAATGGCCTGCTTCTGTGCTGTAAACTCTAACTATGTTTAAGCATAGTTTCGGTTTAGCCTAGTGGTGATATTGTTGTGGTTGAATAATCTGTTGATGCACATTATTTAAGGAGGGATATACTTGCATTGGAGGCAGTTCAGAGATTATCCACTAGGTTGATTCCTGAGATGAAGGGGTTGACTTATGAAGAAAGGTTGAGTAGCTTGGGCCTATACTTATTGGAGTTTAGAAGAATGAGAGCTGATCTTATTGAAACATATAAGATACTGAGGGGGGCTCGACAAGGTAGCTGCAGAGAGGATGTTTCCACTCGTGGGGGAATCTAGAACAAAGGGGCATAGTTTAAGAATAAGTGGTCGTCCATTTAGAACTGAGATGAGGAGGAATTTCTTCTCTTGAGAGTTGTAAATCTGTGGAATTCTCTGCCCCAGAGAGCTGTGGAGGCTGCGTCATTGAATACATTTAAGGTGGAGATACAGATTTTTGAATGATAAGGGGGTGAAGCATTATGGGGAGCGGGAAGGGAAGTGGAGCTGAGCCCACGATCAGATCAGCCACGATTTTATGAAATGGCGGAGCAGGCTCAAGGGGCCAAATGGCCGACTCCTGCTCCTATTTTAAATTCTTATGTCAAGGTTTGTGTGTAAATAAGGGTTGCATGGGTGGAATGCATGTGGAATTGAACTCTAGTATGAAGGGACAAAATTGCATGAAAACAGGATGATGCTACTATGCTCAAACTGCATTTATTTGACAGAATTTGACATCACTCTTCCCTCCTTCTGCATCCCACCCCACAACACATCCCAATTCCCACCCCGCCCATCACATCTAGTGGGAAAGAGGGCAGGGAGGGAGATGAAGGGGTTATTGGGTGCTTTGGTGGTGTGAGCTGTTCGCCTCTGAACACATTGCTGATTGGCTTCAGGCAGGAATGGTGCATTTTATTGCTGATGACTATTACTACCAGGATTATAATACTTAATAGTGCTGTCCTCTGACAAACTGACTTTGTAGGACAAAATGTCATCCATTTTGGTAATTGCAGATTAGCTAAACTCAAATTGATTGTAGGGTAAGCTGATCAGTATGGAACCTCTATCAATACCCATTCAGTGAGTTCTGGGTTTTTAACTTTTATGTACTGTCTGATCACTAACAGATGCACATGCAGGCTAACACACCAGCACTGTTCAGTGCCAGGCATTCACTGATCATTTAAAGACTGACGTTTTATTAACCAATACCACCAATGAAATGCATTGCATGGTCCAGTGCGTTAATGTGATAACAACTGGTCAAGAATTGCTCGTCACTTAATAAAATTCTTAATATTGAATTTTGGTCACTTTTTTTTCCCACTGAATTTGGCTGAAGGGTTCTGTACTGTGTCTGCTGATTTATCCTCCAAGCTTTTAAGTAAAATTGACTATCTCTGCAGCGAGGCAGTAAGACACTTGCAACTAGTTCATTCTGTTGATGGACAGTAATTGAAGCTTTCATTACTTTAGACTGAAGTGTTTCTGGTTTTCTCCATTAGCTCTTTTTACATGGCTACTGTACTCTATCCTATTAAAACTGAAAGGCCCACCTCTGCTTGGTATAATTATATGTCCTATGTTATGGTGCAATGTTAACCCATTTTAAACTAAACTCAAAATGCTTGAAATACACAGCAAGTGAAAGAGAAAATCCAGATTGCTATTTTGGAGATCCGACATATAATCTGGGGAATTTTCCACTCTTTTTGAAGAGCCTATAGATTGTAAACTGTTGATTTTTGGCACCACTTGTTGATAATTTTAAAATAATGCTTGCATATAAGTGCTATGGCACAGAGACCAAAGTTGTATCTCCGGGACAGCAGTAGTTACAATTGGTCTTCATGCCCCTGGGCTTGAGAGGGAAGAATCAGCATGGGTTCCCACTACTAATCATTATCTGGTGACCTCTATGTGTGAGGATAGGATTAGGCACAGCTCCAATGTATGGCAAGGATGAAATAAGCTGCCAACACTCATTTGCCTTGGCTGACTTGCAAAGACTAGCCATGTGTGACGAAAGCCCATTGGGCTGTATCACACCGTGAGCCACTAGGATCAGGCGAGAATGGGAGAAGATTGAGGGCAGAAGGAAATGGCAGCAATATATTTGCTGCATTAACAAACACGACGAATGGATGGGAACTGGTAGCTTTGGGCATGAATTCAGCGCACGCTCTGTGTGTGATTTCAAATATTATTTTGGAAAGAGAGTTTTGGACTATTAACCAAGGGAAAATATCATAAGAGTACGACATTATCAGGAATATTGTCCCCTAGATGCAGTTTTGCTACTGTAGCCTCTTTTCTTTAAAAGCCTCTTTGTATTGGCACCAGAATTCTCATAAATATAACGCTTCAGGTCACTGTCACTCACAACAGTTTGACAGCTGCATTTGTATTGCAGTAAATTATGGCTGCGCTGTCGGACCCTTTCATATTGTGGTAAGTTTTCAGTTAATTCTGTTTGAGTTTCATTGAAAGAATTGGATTGAAAAGAGAATGTATTAATTCCATACATCTACCATCTGCAGAGAAGTGAATACAGTTTTCAGTGTAATTACAGTGTTAGATTTTAAAAAACAGTAATTTTATTTTATTGAGTTCACTCAGAATATTGTAGGCCTATTGCAGTGCTTTTTTTTCAAGTTGCTAATATGGACTGATGTGGAAAGTTAAATATTGGATGATTCCAGTGTTTTCAGAAACCAATCTTGTAAAAAGCACTATCACTTAAATCTGGGACTGAGCATTTACATGTGTAGAAAAAAAGGTTGCTACAGCTGTGATTTAAATTCCCATTAGTTCTCTGGAGAGATTGCAATTTCAAATGAACAGTTTCAGCACCCACCAGGTTGGAGTGAATCCTAAAAAGTTGGGGCCTAAATATAACTGGAAGGTCCTGCGTAAAGACAAACTGCCTGAATTATATTCCACTTGGACTTTCCTGTGGTGGGATGCACTCGAGTTGGCAACACCAGTTATCATGGAAATAGTATGATATTTGTAGCTAGGTTCTGGATCCATTTCCCAGAGTAAGTTTCTGTACATTATGTGGCAAATATAATGGTAGCTACTTTCAGATGTCCAGTGAATTAAGGACTCTTCTAGAAAAATCAGAATGTATGTGACCTGTCTTGTTTTCAACATTGTTTATTGTCTTTGAGAGGAGTTCAAATTCCGAATTTCATAAAGTAAAACCCAGTATGGAAGAGATCTTTTCACGATGGGCTGCCGTTCAGAATGGGTGATTGAAAACATTACCCTGTCACTCGGATGAGCCTTGAATTTGTTGGAGTACGTTCGCAGCAGGAGTTTGAGTGTTCTGGTTTTTGTCAGCTTATATTTCTTAAGCAAAGTAATTTTATTGATTCTCCGTTGGCCTGGTATTGGGGAGTGACTTGTATTTTATTTGACACCAGTGGTCAATTCATAGCTAATAAGAAAAGATCAAGTGAAAGGTTACTCCTGGGTTCCCAGATCTCAGGAAATCATGATGCTGAAATCTTGTATCTTCTCTTGAAAGGAAGTATCCTTCAGTATGTGTGCACAGAACATTAGTCTGTTACATAAGTGCAGCAAAGGATTTGTCATTCCCGTTATCGACATCCTTTCAGAATGATATTCCAGGTAAAGTCATTACTAATTAAATGTTATCCGCTTGGAGGATGAAGCATTTCTGCTCCTTTTTGCAATCTATATCTTTGACCAAGCTTTCAGTCACCTCTCAATTCCTGCCTTCCAGGCTCAGAATTCGTTTTTCTTATCCTTGTAAAGCATCTTGGGATATTTATTCTGTTAAAAGCACTATATAAATGCAGTGTCATGATCCTCGTGCTGTTCATTAAAGGCCAGAAATGTAAAATATGAAATAAAAACAGAAAATGCTAGTAACACTCAGCATGTCGGGCAGCATCTGCGGAGAGAGAAAGAGTTAATGTTTCAGGTCGATGACCCTTCGTCAGAACTTTACAACTTAATTGGCTGGAACTGTGTATGTTTGGTAAAAAGCTTTCTTTCCATTTTTGTTGCAACTAAACTTGGCAACTTTTAATGGGAATAATTGTTAGATATTTTAATTTTGCTGCTTTCTAGTCTGCATGTTTCTGTGCTTGGTTTAAATGTTTAACAAAAAGCTGTCATGCAATCTATTAAGGACAAGAAACCTAGGAAAAGATGTCTTCAGCTCCCTCACCTATATTAATGTTTTCTGGATGCAGTTTGATATGATTGGAAGTTAAGATTTGGGAAAGATCGGAGCAGGGTGCCTTAGTGACTGTAAACTCTTTGGTGGAGGGGGTATTTGTGAGTTTGATAAATGCATGTTGAGTTTGTGTGCTAGTATTTAAAATACCTGACAGCCAATTCATATTGGAAAGCCAGTGCAGTGTCTGTATTGCACACACAGAAGTGGAGAGGTGTAATGACGATGCATTGTTAATAGTACTTTTATAAGAGCAGTGAGTTAGCACTTCAGGTATTTAAAGATCTAAAATTAGGAGCTGTCCATGGTAGAGGTGCTGAAAAAATTGGAGAACCCAGAAAAATTTCCTGCAGTTTTCGAGTAGTCCTGAACTTGCATTCCGGTAACCTAGTTCTTGGTTCTTTTTAATATCTAAGTTTTTGAAGCTGTGGAAAAAATTATTGCAGTCCTATTAGTAGAGTACCATAAAACCATGTTCATGAAACTAATGGGCAATCATAGTGTGCCATGTCCATAATTGTAGTGGAATATTCAGTCCCATCTGCATATTGAATCTAAAGTATTCCCTGTTGTGTTAAAGCACCTCAGCATGAAACTTGGGCAACTGCAACATTGATTCTGTTGACTGTAGAACCTAGAGATTAAAAGGGGAATGATTCTGGAATAGTAATCTATTCTAATTGTACTGTTATTGTGGACATGGTGAAAATGTGATTCCTGTGCTAACCATTTTCTGGGTCCTGCTGTGTGAAATATGCACTGTAAATGAGATTTGGTTTTGGAATACAATCTGAAGCCTGTGTAGGTTTGGCTGCTGTGCACACAGACAATCTTATCTTCAATTTTGTTAAGACCAGCAAAATTGTGGTGATCTCTTTGCAATAGCTGGACAGCAATAGTAAATGATAAATGTATCTGAAAACGGTGTTCAGCATTTTGTGTTTTGAGTCTTGCTTTATCGAGGGAATTAATTAGATACTTTTTTTTGTCGTACGTAGTCTCCGATGCTTTTATTGCTGTTATCGTGTAGTGGATGAAACAGGACTTCACGCTGTTTTATGCATTCCCATTGAGTGTAAATATTCATGCTTGCATGATGAATATCGTCTGTTAGACTCCCCCAGCCATATGCTGGTGGTGTGTTGTGTGGCGTTTTAGTATCCCATTTGTTCCCAGATGAGTCAGCTGGGATTGAAAAGGTTATTAACAGTGGAGAACAAGTTTTCTCCAAAGAATGTTGAATGTCAGTTTATTTAATATCCTGAATGTTGTTCAGAAGGCTTAGTGCTATGACAGATGGAATGAAATGTGCATTAGTGCTGCCTCAAAAAGCATAGCAATGTGTCAATAAAATCTGCTGTCTGCAAAAATAAAATCTGAGCAGACTAACTTTGCTTTAATTTAAAAAAAAATTCAATCATCATTTGGGTTGCATTGAACTTAAAATGGTTTATTTAAAGATAACCAAAGAATACTTAATTCGATAAAACTGACCAGAAGGAGCTTTTATGTACAGCTTTTATTTACAATAGCTTTAAAAGCTGATTGGTACTGTAGGAGAGAGGATGAGCTGCGGATGGGGCGCGGGCAGGGGTGAGGCACTTATTTAGAGAGTAAGTGAGGATGTGGAATGGTTTGAAAAGTAAACACGTGGTCAATATTTACAGCTGTAAATGAGCATGACTGAAGTGAGTCACTTTGGTTGGAATTTGGTTACTGTTTATGAACTAAAGTAAACTTCGATGCTGTTGTGGTACTTTGTATGCACCATGTAACCTGCCTGCCTTTGGAGGGGATGGAGAGATATTGGTTGACAGTTAAAATCGTCCTGGCTCTTAGCTGTCCGAAAGCCACCATGATCGTAACATCTGCAATTTTAACCTGCTCTTCTGAACAGGCAGCAAGGACAGAGTCCTTCTTAACATATGCATGTTGTGGCTCGATGACATCATTGAGACTCGACTGGGGGACATTGTTTTTTTTGGATCTTTGTTTCAGAGCACAGCACTTTAGTGTACAACACTTTAATGCAAGTAATCTGTCATCTCTTGTTAACATAGTAACCGGTGGGGATAGTCCGAACACAAGGCAGCCACATGCCTAAAATCTATTGTCCTTTTTAAAAAAAAAAAAAATATTTCAAGTTTTGGTAGAAAGTATGCAGTAGATTCCATTAATTTCAGATTGTTACATAGCAATCTTTTAATAGTTTACATAATTCTTGTTGAAGACTTCGCGCTATTGGAGCTTTTCCAATTGTGCATCAATTACTATGAATTGTTTTGCTTCAATAACTATTGTACAATTAATTTCACACTGATAGCTGCAAGATTTTATTATTTGTGTTCATCCGAACTTTGAAGAAATCCACATTAGCCTGAAGTGAATTTCTGTTCAGGTCTGTGCATATTTATGGCTCAATTTTCCCCAATGCCGTTTTTTGACGTACGTGAAGAGTTACGCCCGTATTTTTGGGGCCCAACTACGCCCCCAAAAAATCATCCCACTTTCACCGTTTGAATTGTTGATTTTGGTGCCGCGTAGCCTGTCCTTCAGCTTTGGGGGTGGAGCCTAAGATCTGTGCCAAAAAGATCAGGTTGCCAGGGTAATGAGGGACACACTGCGGGCTGAGGCTGGAAAGTGAAACATACAACATATTCTGGCCAGCTCGCAGCAACCTGCACGAGCACCTTGCAGCAGCTTACCAATATTAAATTAATAAAGCGTTTATGCCAAAAGTCTATCTCCCCCCTCCCAGTGCCGCTCCTAATGCTGGCCGAAAGGCCTCCCTTCTCCCGGGACGGTTGCCGCTGCTAGCCCTGGCCGAAAGGCCTCCCCCTCTCCTCTCTCACCCTCCCCCTCCTCTCTTCTCGTTCCACCCCTCTCTCTTCTCCCCCCATCCCATCCCCTTCCCCTCTCTCCTCTCCTTCCCTCTCTCCTCTCCCACTCTCTCCCCCTCTCTGCTGCTGCTTTCCGGGCCGTGGACTGCATCTGCTACGCTGATTCTCTTACCTGTGCAGATTTTGTTAACTGCCCAGAAGGTTTTTCCAGAGTGGTCACATACGTCGTCCTAAGAAAAATTGGAATAAATCGGAGCTGGACAAACTCGCTTAAATGGCCAAAATTGGCACGGATGGCAAGTTACGCCCCCAATGAGGTAAAAAAAAATCGTAGCCTAAAAATATCCTACTTAAGTGAATTACGCTAGCGTAGAAACTTTGGGGAAACTTGGAGATTTTAATTTACTCCGAAAAGAACGGTGCACGCCAAAAAAAAACGGCGCAGATAATTGGAGAAAATTGAGCTCTTAACGTTTATGCTCACAGGATTGCAAGATACTTATAGTTGAGGAGGGCCATTCGGCTCAAGTCATCCATCCAGAAAGAGCCAACAGTGCCGGCATTGTTGCATCTAATTGTTTCTTAAATGATTGCAAGGTTTTTTTGCCTCCCCACACTTATCTCTAGAGGTTCATTTTAAAGGTTTATTCACTCTCTACTTGAAGATGAATTTTCTGATCTGCATTCTAAAGCTACCATCTACTGTTTTGAATCTGGTTCCCTTGTCCTCTTGCAATTTAATTGAAAGTAATATTCCAGATTTACATTCTTCATTAATTATCTTGTATAAGATCAACCCTCGGAGGCTTCCTTTCAACACTGAAAAGTCCACATCGCTCCAGCCTTTCCTAATAACTCAGGCCCCTGACACGTGGCTCTTCTCTGTACTGCTTTCAGTACTTAAGAGCCTCCCTTGTTTCCTGGCTACCAAAATTGGACACTGTACTTAATGTCTGACCAGAGTACTATATAGTTTGATCATGCCTTCATCTGACTTGCAATCTACTTTTTTGCCTTTTGAGTTTAGCATTCTTTTGGCTTTTGCTGCTCTGCATTGGTAGGAGAGTCTGGTCTGCTGAGACTCTTGCATCTCTTCCAATTTCATCCTTGGCTATTTCAACACCATTGATAGAGTACATGCGTCACCCAATTTCCCTGCCCATGGGCAGTGCTTTACAATTGCTGTGTGAAATTTCATCTGCCATTCAGTCCACTCCATTTTGTTTAACTTGTTCTATGATTTTGGAGTTATAAGGTAGAGAATCTAGTTTTGTGTGTTTTTGTTTTACATAAAATGATCCTTAGTTTGATATTGTCCTTAGTTTCTGAATTCAAGTTAGTGGTGTATGTTCGAACCATCAGTGACACCCCACACTGAACCATGGGGCAATGCACTCAGTACTTTGTTTCTCTCTCTCTTCCCCCAATGTAAAAAGCTGCGAGTCTGTAAGTGGCACTTCATGGAAATCTCTGGCCCAAATCAGATTTTTAAAAAAGATACTAAAAATAGTGAACTAATGACTCCTCCAATTAGCACTCATTTACTCCCCTTCATCCAATTGCCCAAGACCTTTGCAAGAGAAACAGAATATAGTAAATGTAGAATGGTATGGAGTCTGATATTCAGTGTTTTAGTTCTAAGCTTGCAAAGATTAAAATGGCTAGCGAAGGAAGACTTTATTGTGGAAAACATGGAATGGCTGAGAAGAGCAGGCAGCGATGGACTGGTTGCCAGCCTGAAAAGGACATTTTTTGAGACAAATGGAAATTTTGCCACTATAATAATGTTCCCATTATTGCAGTTCCTAAAGCATATATTATATCCAGTACAGGTATATACAATCTTGCAGCCAGTTGATCAGTATACATTTGTGCTTCGGATGTTAAGAATTCAGCTGATCCATTTCCCTGCCATTTGGTCCATTTTCAGAACCCACTTCGGCAATTTACTTACCTCGTAGGTCATTGTAAGTGTTTATGGCGATTGCCCATGTGCACCTAGATTGTCAGAGTTCACTATTTTTAGAATCATTTTTGTCTGATTTGGGCCAGAGATTTCCATGAAGTGCCACTTAGAGACTCGCAGCTTTTTACATTAAGTATTTGGATAATTCTCCGATTTAAAATGAAGATTCGATGTTCCACACCGTATTAGCTTTCATACTTTCATTTTTGCTGTCTACTAAAGTAGTTTTGCAATTGCTGTCTGCTTTCCTGGAGTGTGCATTGCTCTATCCATTTCAGCAGCAACATTTATGTAAACCGAACGGTAGATATCATCATATGATATCCTGCTGCTTGTTCATTCTACTTGTACAAATCTCTACTTTTACTGGTACAAAATTAGGAAGAATAATGATTGAAGAAGAAAGTTTTGCTGGTACCTTAGTGTAAACTGCATAAATTACCATTGCATACAAAATATGCAGTGAGTGCAGCTAATATCATTAAAAGAATAAGGAAGACTGCTTCAAGCTAGAGAACCTAGTTTTGTGTGTTTGTTTTACATAAAACTTTAAAAAAAATTATCATTCATAGAATCATAGAATAGTACAGCACAGAAGGAGGCCATCAGCCCATCGAGTCTGCTCTTTCGAAGAGCAATCCAGTTAGTCCCACACTCCCGTTCTTTCCACATATCCCTACAATTTTATCTCCTTCTAGTATTTAACCAATTTCCTTTTGAAGGTTACTATTGAATCTGTATCCACTGCATTAATCAGGCATTCCAAATCCTAACCACTTGTTGTGTAAGAAGTTTTTCCTCATGTCGTCTCTGCTTCTTTGGCCAATCACCTTATACCTGTGGCTTCTCATTATCGACCCTTCAGCCATTGGAAATAGTTTCTCTCTATTGACTCTAATCTAAATTTTTATGATTTTAAGCACCTGTATCAAATCTCCTCTTAGCAGTCTCTGCTCTGAGGAGAACAATCCCACCTTCTCCAGTCTATCCATGTAACTGTAATCCCTCATCCCTGGAACCATTCTGGTAAATCTCTTCTATATCCTCTTCAAAGCCTTCACGACTTTCCTAAAGTGTGGTGCCTAGAATTGGACGCAATACTCCTACTAGTGTTTTATATAGATTTAGCATAACTGCCTGGCTTTTGTACTCTATGCCTCTTTATTTATAAAGCCCAGGATTCGATGGGCTGGATTTTAGGCTTTTCTGTTTTCAGGCTTTGTACACTTTTCGTGATGCAAGGATAGGAAACTCCCGCGCTAAAGAGCCGGGGTGGGGGGCCAGCTCCAACGCCGGTGGTGGCACGGTTGCTGTCCCTGACCAGCGACAGGGCATGGATCTCAATCTCCGTCAATGGTTCTTGTGTTGGGGGTCCTCTGCACCTGTACGCCGCTGATCCGCTGCTATTGCAGATGTCGTCTTCTGCAGAAAGTGAAGTAAATGAAAGTAAAAGTCTTCAATCCATTTAATACTGCAGACAGACAGGTTCACAAACACACAGGTTCACAAACACACAGACACACACACACACTGGCTTGCTCCTCTGGTCATTGCCTGAAAGCACATACATCGCCGTAACCTTGGAATAAATACATCATCCGTGTGGCACTGAAGCTACATTTACATGGGGGTGCATAAATAAAATCATTACTTACTCTTGCTACCATCACCAGGTCATTCCACCTCTTACGACACCTTTCTCCAGTGCATACCATTGTACTTGTGGAGGACACAGCCTCCCCGATTTCGTCCCATATTCTGTTGTATTCCTGTGGGGGTGGCTTTCCATGACCACCCTTTGTTAAGTTGGAGTCTCTCTCCGTGATATTCTCCAGCAGTGCAGGTAGTTCCGTCTTGTTGAAGGCGGGTACCCTCAACTTCTCGTCCTTCTCGATGTTCCTGAGCTTCGACGACTTTTTCAGCATTTCCATTATATTTATATTATATTATGATTTTTGATTTATAAAATATGTACTATTATTGTTGATATTGTATAATTATTATTTGTTAATATTATTTGACTCTAGAATCTCTGATGAATACAACTGACCCTCGAATACTTTGCTGCTCCTTCTTACTCTCTCTCCCTTGATTTCAACTCTGCATGCGCAGGTGACCCCTCACCCCTGAAATCGTGGGGAAAAAGCATCTGTCGGGGGGGGAAAAAAAGCAAAGAAAAAAATTTGCGCATGTGCAGTGCAGTGCCTCACTGTCCATCGACTATCATACTGCATGCTGCCCGCTGCACTCTGCTCGCATATCGGCCCAAATAATTTCACCAAACTAGCGCTCTTTGGTCTCGGCGGTATTCCGGCGATTTGAACGATGCACCATCGGAATGCCGTTGAGAAATGGGCGGACCTTACATCCTGATGAATTTTGGGCCCTTTGTCTTTATGCAAGCACGGTGATCAAAATTGGACACGACCTTATCTTTGTCTGTAACTACCTTGGAATTCTGTACATCTGGTTGTGCACCTCAGTCATTGATGGCAGGTAATACAGCCATTTTAATATTTGGCCAACTCTGGTACACAAATGACCTCTCTCTCTTGTTTTCGGGATGTGAGCATGATGGCCTGTGGGCATTAAGAGTCAGTCATGTAGCATGGGACTAGAGTCGTGTGGGCCAGGCTGAGAAGGAATGCCAGGTTCCTTTCTCTGAATGAGATTTTAAAAAGAATTCATTTGCATTTAAAAAGCAGCTTTCACAACCTCTGAATGTTCCAAATTGTTTTACAGCCAAAGAAGTACTTTTGAATGTAGGAAACGTGGCACCCAATTTGCACTTACAAAATCCCACAAACAGCAGCGAGATGATGCCCATAAAATCTATTTTAGTGATGTAGGTTGAGCGATAAATATTGTCCAAGACACCGAGAGAACTCCCCAGCTCTTCTTCAAATTGTCTACCTGAGAAGGGACCTCGATTTAATGTCTCATCCGAAAGGTGGAACCTCTGACAGTGCAGCGCTCCCTCAGCACTGCACTGATGTCAATCTAAATTATTTGCTCAAGTCTCTGGAGTGGGACTTGACCCCACAACCTTCAGACTCCGGGTCAAGTGCTGACACTGACACAGGGCTGATTAGCGAGCCAGTGGGGTTTTTAAGAACAGGCTGGCAACTTTCTTCTTTGTTTTTTTCTGATGCATTAAATTGAACTTGCCATGTGGGATTTGAACTCTGGACTTCTGGGTCCAGTATCATAACCGTCATAGCAATATACCTCTAAATATTTTGTCAGGCTTTGGACCACTGTGCTATCTCCAAAAGCATAAATTAGAAATCCTTTTCAAATTCTTTGAAAATGTCAGTATTTTTGGTGCTGTCGGTCCTGGTGTGGTGTGCTACATGGACCCCTATCAATGTCATTCTATATTGTTTTGAATAGCTATAGTGTATTATACTTTTAAAATTGGTGAAGGCAATCGGTGCATCTTTTTCCTACATGCATGGATCAGTAACAGATGCAGTCTCAATAGAAAAATTACTTTCACCCATGGCTTAACATCTGTGGAGATTTTCCTGAAAGATTGATTGTGGATGGTGGGTAGTGGTGTTTTACACCTGTATCTGTTGTTGCATGCTCAATCGTGGCATTGAATATTACTTATCATTTGAAACTCATTTTTAATCGACCCATTAAAATCAGTTTTTTTTTTGTAACATTTTAGTTGGCTGATGTGAATGGTTTGAATTTGTTTTTGATTTTAATCAGTACACTGAAGAATAAAATTTAAAACTGGGTCAGCTAGATATTTTAGTTTGCAGGAAGAACTAGTTGGGACAAATCTGTATTCTTGGTTGAGTCACTTGGTGAGGTGCAGTTGAGAGGAGATAATGGTCCTGGAGTTTTTCCCTGGTGTTTCTGCTGTAACAATATTTAGTGGTATCCATTAAGAAATCTAGATTGGACTATTCCGAACCCGGTTGAAAGGTATGCATCGGATTCAGAAGCTCACCTGAGGAAGAGGCACTGCCTCTGCTTCATGTAAATGTTTTATAGATTATGTTAAGTAAATGGAGTTGCGTTGTATTTCAGAACATAATTGCTATTCTCTTGTTACAGCCTTGTATTCCATCATCCTGTTCTGTGTTTTCCTGTGGATCCCATTTGTCTACTTCTACTATGAAGAGAAGGAGGAGGATGATCCCAATAAATGTTCTGTAAGTTCCTGCAAAATGCTTAAAAAAATACAGATTCTTGGCTTGCTAGAAGGTGTTACCAGCACTTCAAGGGTTAGATTGAGAAGAGGTTACATAAACTAGGCTTGTATTCCCTGGAAGATATAAGGTTAAGGGGAGATTTGATTGAAATTTTTAGCATTTTGAAAGTGTTTAATAGGGTAGATAGAAATGTTTTCCATTGGTTGGGGAGTCTAGGACAAGGGGACATAACATTAAAATCAGAGTTAAGCCATTCAGGAGAAAGGTTAGGAAACACTTCTTCACGCAAAGGGTGGTACAAGTATGGCATTTTCTCCCACAAAAAGCAGTAGATGCTAGCTCAATTAATTGATTTTAAATCTGAGATTGATAGATTTTTGATAGACAAGACGGGTGGATGGAGTTAAGATACAGATCAGTCATGATCTCATTTAATGTTGGAACAGGCTTGAGGAATTGAATGACCTACTCCTGTTCCTATGTTCCTAATGATGTGACCTCGTTGTTTTCAGTCATACTAGTTGGCCACTGAGGCTGTTGGGGGCAGAGTGATGTAATTTCTTTTTGTTATAATAGTTGAATAGAGTACTCCTGAACTGGAATCCAGCTGTGCGCATTCACATTTCTATAACTTGTTATATTATGTTGGCAGCAGCTCTGCTGCTAATGAGAGGGTTACTATTCTGTGCATCAGAATGAGTTCTGTTGGGTATTCAAGAAGGAGCATCCTTCATGTGAGAAAGAAAGAAATGTCTCCTTGATCGATGACTCCTACAATCAATCCATCACTGTTGCAAATTGAAATAACATTTTTTAGCTAAAGGCATGCAGATTTCTGCAGCTGTCTAAATCTGTAGTTCATTATTTTTTTGTGCAATGAATATGTAAAGTTTTAAGAAATGGTTTGTGAACTTTTTATCATAGGCTGCTGTCAAATTGTGCTCTGAACCAATTTTAAACAAAAAATAATAAAGCCTCAAACATTCTAGGTAGAACACAGCTCAAGTTTCAAGAAAAAAAAACTCGATAGCTGCACAGAACCAAACCTTACTTTGTGGATACTGAATATAACTGAACTCGGCCACCTTGTGTTGATAACATGACCCTCCTTTTCACCAAGTACTCTTATGACCATTTAAACATGAATAATGCCAGATATCCCTCTTCCCCTCAGCACTGCCACCCCCCCCCCCCCCCCACCACCCCAGTAATCCCAGCTGTAGACATTCTGGATGTCTCAAAGTATTGGTGCCGCCATATTGTCTAGATTGGGATGTCCATATAACAGCTCATGGGCTGTGCGGTGTCTAAGCTCTGACAATCGGGAAAATTACATCACATCTGATTTCAAAGCCCAGTCAACTCGGCCCTATTTGTGCTTCAGTTTCATCTTTGCTGATTTTTGTCCTGTGTAAGTGGTTTTACCCTTGGTGGTTTCGAATCACCCCCGTGCCCCCACCCCTTACAACAGTCTAGACACCGGAATTATAGTGGTGAACAGAAGTACACAGTTACAGCCAGATCTTTCGGTCTCAACCATCACAATGCTTTTATTCAAGTTAAAGCACACACCTGCACCCACACCAGTAAAAGTACACCCTAGTCGTGTAAAACAAACAAACCCAGTACAACACACAACCCTGTCCTGTCTGAACAGGCCCCTAACGCGGATTTGTGTGAAGAATTGTGCGTACGCTTACGATCCGTGCAAAAACCTCCCCACTAAAACCCCTAAGGCTAGGCTGGTACACTCGACACCCTTTCATGCCAAGCAGTGGTCTTAAAGATGTGTGGGCTGGGATAAACGCTCACCAATTACCCCTCTGGCTTACTCGCTGCTTCACCCGATGAGCGTATCTTCTGGTTCTGTACCAATCTGTGGCATTCAAGTCCAGTCTCAGGGTCAGCTTCCCATTCGAAATAGCAAGGCTCTCGTTGCTCGTAGTTGGTGTTTCTTCTCTCTGTCCTAGACGGAGCACTCAGTCCTTAACCGTTGAATGACGCAACCAGGCGTGGAAGAGGGGAGAGAGAGAGAGATGGCTGCAAACTGCCACTCTTAGACCTGCAAAATGTTGCTTTACGCGCCAAAAGTTCAACTGTTCTTCCCCTGAGGCTGTGCAACTAAAAGAGCAAAATCAATGTCCTCGGCCTGTTCCTTTGTGAACTGGGCTGTACCTCAATGTGTGGCTCCGAAAAATCTGGGTGGCCACATCGTTTTCCTTTGTCTTTCGATGGCCTAAACACCAGCCACTTTACTAATGTCTCACTGATGGGTTCCCATTATATGATAAAAAGCGCCATCAACCATGATGTTCCTGCTTTCAGCCATTGATTCATTCCTGCCCAGCTGATGTGTATTCAAGTTAAACATGTTTAGACCTGCCCCAAGTCAGTGATGTTAGCTCTTCTGCTGAGAAATATAGTAGCAATGTCCAAAAAGTTTGTTTTTGCACCTGTTTGGATTGAAAATAGTATTCCCTAGTGCTGTTGCATCATTGGCGGATAAATTCTAAGTCAGAACGCTTGAATCTGTTAGTATCGGCAACTTGAGATGTACACAGATCAATGGTTTCAAACTTTATATGTGTCCTCTGTAGCTTCATGTTTACAAACCTATGCATCCCACAGAGAGAAAAGGCTTGGACATCTCTGATCTAGATTTAAAGAATTTTTTTTTGTGTGAACTGTAACTTTCTGCTGGGTTTGATCTCTGCATCAAATAAAGTGATATTGAATAAAATGCACAGAAGGAGATCCAACAGTTCCTACATGACTTACATTTGATGCATTTAAGCGGAAGCTAGATAAGTGCACGAGGGAGAAAGGAATAAAAGGGGTTGGAAGGAGGCTCGTGTGGAGCATAAACACTGACATAGACCAGTTGGGCTGAATGGCCTGTTTCTGTGCTGAACGTTCTATGCAAGTCTAAGAACAGTTTTTTTAAAACTTGATACCAGCAGTTGTCTTGGCAGTGAGATCCCAGCCTAATGTCTCGAGCAGCTTTCAGATTCACTTTATTTTCAATTAATTACTAAACGTGATAGAATCACAATATTCGATGAAGAATGTAGGTCTTGAGAGTGACAATACAGTGAAGACCTTCATAACTCTCAGAAGTATTTCAGTTTTAAAAGCTCAACTGTTAGGATAATGTGCTGTTAAATCAATATTGCCACTACTGTTTCGAATACACTGATGGTCATGTTAGTAAGCCAATTGTACCTACCCAGTTATATAAGGATTGCAATCTCAGAAATGAACATCAAACTGCAGCTACCTGTACAATGCATTTAGCCATCTAAGTTGACAAAGTCAGTGATGCTGTGTATGCTGTTTTAAAATGTTCTTTTCAAAAGTAGATTTGGAGAATTGACATGCTTAGGTATTCTGTTAAGGTCCTTTTCTTTTCAACTTGCCCAGTTGCATCTGCAGCTATTATAACATTGGAAAAATGCAACTCTCACTGATGGTTGATGTTAATATTGATCTTAATTGCTTCTGTTCTTTGCAGCAAGTGAAGAATGCACTGAAGTATACCATGGGTTTTGTGTTTGTATGTTCCATCCTTCTCTTAATTGGGTAAGTTTATTCAAATAAAAGGCAACGTTTTTGTTTACTGTGTGGGGGTGTGTGTATTCATGCTAAATTGCAAAATAGTGTGTTCTATAATTTATCCCCTTACCCCAACTATCGCCTATTTAGTGTCTTAAGTGCATTTAGACTACAATTGCAGCATCTGTGCAAAGCAAAACTACAAAATTTGCATTTTATGCTGTACCTTTTTACATAGAAACATAGAGAATAGGTGCAGGAGTAGGCCATTCGGCCCTTCGAGCCTGCACCGCCATTCAATACGCTCATGGCTAATCATTCCCTCAATCCCCTTTTCTGCTTTCTCTCCATACCCCTTGGTTCCCTTAGCCGTAAGGGCCATATCTAACTCCCTCTTGAATATATCCAATGAACTGGCATCAACAACTCTCTGCGGCAGGGAATTCCACAGGTTAACAACTCTCTGAGTGAAGAAGTTTCTCCTCATCGCAGTCCTAAATGGCCTACCCCTTATCCTAAGACTATGTCCCCTGATTCTGGACTTCCCCAACATCAGGAACATTCTTCCTGCATCTAACCTGTCCAGTCCCGTCAGAATCTTATACGTTTCTATGAGATCCCCTCTCATCCTTCTAAACTCCAGTGAATAAAGGCTCCAGTCTCTCCTCAGATGACAGTCCAGCCATCCCTGGAATTAGTCTGGTGAACCTTTGCTGCACTCCCTCAATAGCAAGAACGTCCTTCCTCAGATTAGGAGACCAAAACTGAACACAATATTCCAGGTGAGGCCTCACTAAGGCCCAGTACAACTGCAGTAAGACCTCCCTGCTCCTATACTCAAATCCCCTAGCTATGAAGGTCAACATACCATTTGCCTTCTTCACCGCCTGCTGTACCTGCATGCCAACCTTCAATGACTGATGAACCATGACAACCAGGTCTCGTTGCAGCTCCCCTTTTCTAAATCGGCCGCCATTCAGATAATATTCTGCCTTCATGTTTTTGCCACCAAAATGGATAACCTCACATTTATCTGCATTATACTGCATCTGCCATGTTTTTGCCCACTCACCTAACCTGTTCAAGTCACCCTACAGTCTCTTAGCGTCCCCCTCACAGCTCACACCGCCACCCAGTTTAGTGTCATCTGCAAACTTGGAGATATTACACTCAATTACTTCATCCAAATCGTTAATGTAAATTGTAAAGAGCTGGGGTCCCAGCACTGAGCCCTGCAGCACTCCACTAGTCACTGCCTGCCATTCTGAAAAGGACCCATTTATCCCAACTCTCTGCTTCCTGTCTGCCAACCAGTTCTCTATCTACGTCAGTACATTGCCCCCAATACCATGCGCTTTGATTTTGCACACCAATCTCTTGTGTGGGACCTTGTCAAAAGCCTTTTGAAAGTTCAAATACACCACATCCACTGGTTCTCCTTTGCCCACTCTGCTAGTTACATCCTCAAAAAATTCCAGAAGATTCGTCAAGCATGATTTCCCTTTCATAAATCCATGCTGACTTGAACCGATCCTGTCACTGCTTTCCAAATGCGCCGCTATTTCATCCTTAATGATTGATTCCAACATTTTCCCCACTACTGATGTCAGGCTAACCGGTCTATAATTAGCCGTTTTCTCTCCCTCCTTTAATAAAAAGTGGTGTTACATTAGCTACCCTCCAGTCCATAGGAACTGATCCAGAGTCGATAGACTGTTGGAAAATGATCACCAAATGCATCCACTATTTCTAGGGCCACTTCCTTAAGTACTCTGGGGTGCAGACTATAAGGCCCCGGGGATTTATCGGCCTTCAATCCCATCAATTTCCCTAACACAATTTACTGCCTAATAAGGATATCCTTCAGTTCCTCCTTCTCACTAGACCCACAGTCCCCTAGTACATTCGGAAGGTTATTTGTGTCTTCCTTCGTGAAGACAGAACCGAAGTATTTGTTCAATTGGCCTGCCATTTCTTTGTTCCCATTATAAATTCACCTGCATCCGACTGCAAGAGACCTTCATTTGTCTTCACTAAACTTTTTCTCTTCACATATTTATAGAAGCTTTTGCAGTCAGTTTTTATGTTCCCAGCAAGCTTCCTCTCGTACTCTATTTCCCCCTCTTAATCAAACCCTTAGTCCTCCTCTGTTGAATTCTAAATTTCTCCCAGTCCTCAGGTTTGTTACTTTTTTTCCAATTTATATGCCTCTTACATACTCCGTATTGCCCAATATGTTTACTTTTGAAGTGCAGTCACTGATAACAAATATGGCAGCCAATTTGCTCACAGCAAGGTTCCACAAACAAACCCAGATAACTTGTTTGTGGTAGTGTTCATTGAGGGAGGTCTGTTGGTCAGGACACTGGGAGATCTCCCTGCTCTTCTACAAATTGTGCCTACTGAGCGAACAGGCAGGAATCTTGGTTTAATGCCGTATAACACCTCCACAATACTGCACTCTCCCAGCATTGCAGTGAAGAATTAGCCTAGGTTATGTACTCAATTCCAATATATGTATATATAGGAAATAGGGCGGAGCTCGGCTACCTGACTGCATAATCTGCAAGCCCAAAGCCGAGTGAATTTCAAAGACGGGACTTGTCTAATCAACTATCAAGTCCAGTTGTATATATTCAAAGGCTATGTGGAATTGAGCTCAGAAGAGGGAACGTGACCAGACAGTTTAAATCATAGTGGCTGAGGAATATGTGGAACAGAATGCTCAGAGAGGCAGAATATGTCAGCAGATGCAAGAGGGAGCTTGATAAATTTTAGTGAAATGAGAGATGGAGAATAGCATAGAATTTTTGAACTTTGCAGCTGAGATCAGGATTGTAGGTGTGAACCTACTCCACATATTTGAATCTTAATTCTTCATCCTTGGACTCGAGTGCACGACATGTTGTCCTACTTTGCATTCCTTTTTATTCCTTTTTCACCTGCAGCAGTATTGATTAATGCTGATACAAGACTTGTGTTCATACTAGCTGCTGCAACTGCCCCCGCCCCCCAACACCAGAAGATACAATGGGCCCAAGTTTCCACATGATTCGCGCCTGATTTTTAGGAGCAACTGGTGGAGAACGGACTATTTTAGAAATCGCAATTCTCCACATTTTTTTTTCTGCAGTTCTAGTCAGGTAGAACAGTTCTAGTTTAGAACAGAATTTTTTCTTCAAAAGGGAGCGTGTCCGGCCACTGACGCCTGATTTGAAAGTTTCCACAGTGAAAATGTACTCCAAACTAAAGTAGAATGGAGCCAGTGAAGATTTTTGTAGAACTGCAAAAACCTGTTCTACACATTAAAAAATCAGGCGCAGGTTACAAATTAGGTGTCCAGAACGAGGTGGGGGGAAGGGAACTCATTAAATTCGACAATAAATCCTTATTTATACTTCTACAAATATTATACAAATAAATCCAACCTGAATAAACATTTATAAGCCAAGAAAAGATTAAATAAACCATCTTCCTACCTGTGTGAAAGTGCTTCAGCCAGGGAGAATTCTGCAGCCGTTCGTGCCACTGAGAGAGAGAGAGAGAGAGAGAGAGTGGGGGGGGTGGGGAAGGGAGAGGTCAGGTCGGATCGGATCGGATCCAGTCCGGGAGTCGGGTCCAGTGGGGGGGGGGCGGGGCGGGTCGGGTCGGGGAACAGGAGGTCGGGTCGGGTCAGCCGGGGGGGGAGGAGCGGGTGTCTGGTCTGGTCGGCGCGGGGGGGGGGGGCGGGGAGCGGGGGTCGGGTCTGGTCAGCGGGAGGGGGGGGGAGTGGGTGTCGGGTCGGGTCTGGTCGGCGGGGGGGGGGAGGGGGGGGGGAAGCGGGTGTCGGGTCTTGTCGGGGGCGGGGAGCAGGAACTGGCCGTGGGAGGAGCCTTATTCACGCAGTCCCAGTGAGGCCATTCAGCCAGGGCTAGGGGCTGCGTGCTTCGGGCCCCTCCCACACAGTTCGGTGCCTGGAGCTACTGCACTTGCGTGCCGACTGTAGCGCGCATGTGCAGAGGTCCCGGCACTGTTTTCAGCACCGGGACCTGGCCCTCCCCCCCCCCCCCCCCCCCCCCCACAGCTCGTGCTGGCTGCGCCGAGGGCCAGAGGACCTGTAAGTAGGTGGAGAATACCGAGGATTTTTTTAGACGCGAAAAACGGGCGCCCAGCTCGGAGGAGCGCCCGTTTTTTTTCTTGTGGAAACTTGGGCCCAATAAAACTGTTAAGATTGTGCTATGTCACAACACTGTTACTATTCACTTGATAACCCAATAAACCTTTAACAATCCATGACCCACACACACACTGCCCCATCTATGGTTGGGGGGGTAGATGGGGGGTTGTGGGGGGCGGGAAGGGGGTTGTGTGTGGGCGTGGGGAGCAGGCCAGGAAAGTGGCGTGGGGCGGAGTAAGTCAGGAACTTGGGCAGGGAAGTAGGTCAGGATCTTGGGAGGGTGGAGAGGGGCGGAAATTTGTATTTATATTCCTCGGCCTGTTTTTACACATGTAGCTTTTTCCAGAGTGAGAAGTTTTGATTCTATTAAAGTCTTTGGTGAATAACTAGAAATCCTGTATTTAAAGAAGCACTGTTGCAATAAAGATGCTAATTTGACAGCAAATGTATAGCGAGTCTCTGCTAGTACTAAATTAATATGCCTCAAGTACAGACAAGGATGATCTGAACCAGACTATCCTAAACATTGAAGTAGAGAAAAGGCTCATTTGGCAAATATGAATCTGTACGATCCAAGAACACAAAACAGAAAACAATAGCAACTGGCCACAGAGGTTTGGTAATTTTACTAAAAAATAGAAATACAGAAAATAAAAATCCACCCAAAAATGGGAGAAGAGGGGAAAATTGGAAGAAAAGTTAAACAACTCTTGTCTAAACGCCTACCTTTTCCAGTATTTCTCTGATCAAATATTGTGGCATGATCTTGATCCACCAAGACACTACCCTGATTTCAGGTTTAACTCTGAAAAGAAGACTACCCAATAAATAGATGTATATGATACACATACACAGGGCGTTTGATAATTTGCAGTACATTTTAGTATCATGAGGTTACTCAAGTACGTAGTAATGGAGAATATCCCACTCTAAAACGGCTGTAGAATGAACATGACAGCAATGTATAAAATTGTGCCACATTTTCCACAATTCTTCAAACAGGTGGAACATGTCCAGATCCCTGTTAGAGCTTCTGTACTTAATCACCCTTAATATAGCAACTGTAACTGCAGTGATGCAAGAACATTTTTTTTGTCATCCATCTGTTCTGGCAAACCTTGATTAATGGCTGCTGCCATGTTAAACCCCTCTATTTAATCTGAAAATTCAGTGTACTACATTTATCTTTCAATAAAATTACTCCAGAAGCATCTCTGTATGCTCCTCGTTTTGATGCAATATTTAGTTACAATAGCTTATCCGATTGGTGTAATTAGGAATTTTTAATTTTGTCTACAATAACTTAATACTGCTTCCCAAGACTGCCCCTGTGCTGTACCACATAGTGGTGAAACGCAGGTCTCACACAGCAAGCTTCTTGTTGCGGCCGAATTGTCAAGGAATCATTATATATAAAATCGTCACTGGGTGAAAAAGTTTCTCCTTAATTCCCTAGAGAGTGGTTACAATATGGAACTCACTAGCAAAGGGAGTACTTGAGGTGATTAGCATAGATGCATTTAAGGGGACGCTAGATAAGCACATGAGGGCGAAAGGAATAGAAGGTTATGCTCACAGGGTTAGATGAAGTAGGTGGGAGGAGGCTCATGTGGAGCATAAACATGGACCTGTTGGGCCGAATGGCCTTTTTTGCTGTACATTCTATGCAATATGCATGTATGTAAGTTGCTGAGGTAGGGCAAGACAGACTTTTTGCATGCCAGTTAGGGAAAAACAGATGAGAAGGAAAGAATCAGATTGTCAGTCATCCTAGACTCCTGTTCCAGCCACAAAATTGTGGTTAACACCCTTCACGGGAAGAGGAGCATAATGTCACACGATCCACTTCCTTTTGAGGCTGGTTTGGAGGCGCTACGCGGGCGGGTTCACCAGCGCTAATGTGTTTCAACGCCCCTCCCCCTCCATTAAAGGGGAAGACCGCTGTGCACTCTGCACGGTCTCTGATGGCCTCCACTGGGCCAAGCAACAGAGCAGCAAGACAGGCCAAACGGTGAGTCGGCCAAACCAACAAAATGGCGGCGCACGGTGCTCCTCACCTCCCCTTTAACTTCCGGCCATGGGCGGATGTCAGGCAGATTCGCACCCAGCAAGGCTGGTGCTGCCCCCCCCCCCCCCCCCGGGTGAAAACCGGTTCTTAACTCGTCAGCACCCCTTGGAGGTGCAAAGCAGGGAAATTTTGGCCCCCTGCACTCTTGGCTTTGAAAGAAGGTGATTAAAGCAGAACCTTATAGAAGCATGTAAGATATGAAATGATATGTTTAAGGTAAATATTGGGCACTGCTTTGATGTAATTAGTCTTGAAGTACTTATTCTTGTACCCTTTTCGCACAGTATGATCTGGTGACTGTAGACTGTTCTTTTTGGATGAATGAGCTAAATGGTAGCCTTTATCTGCAATCATCATATAATTGTGTTATGGAGGCCTTGTAAACTGTAGGGCACAATTTTAGCAACTTATTCTTCTACTTCACTGATTTGAAATTGAACTACCCTGTATTAACTTTCCAATCCTGGACATTTTTAGTATAATTTAGTTAAGTGCCACACTTGATTATCTTGAAAGAGAGCGTTTCCCTCGAGTTGTAGTTTTACTTTCTTAAGTTTCTATCTTCTTATCATTAAAGTTGATTAGTGCTCAAAACTTCAAAATATTATATTCAAATAATTAACTTGCAAGATCTCCTAAAATAACTTCTGCCACAATTTCTCTGGTAGCAGTGATTGCTCAAGGATTGTCGGTAATCTAGAATACAAGCTGATATTAATAAACCACCGTCCTTGGGTAGTGCACATAACAGCAATTCTTGCGATCAATTAAATATGGCAAAAACCAACATGAAAGTGCATCTTGCTGTATCCATTTAATGTCTGTTATTAATCTTTGCAAAGATGTTGCTAGAAGAATACTTAATCAAATGACTTCAGCAAAAAGCAAATGTACCTCTATCCCAAATGCTTTTCTTGGATGAAGGAATTGAGTATAATATCTCCAAGTTTGCGGATGACACTAAACTGGGTGGCGGTGTGAGCTGTGAGGAGAACGCTAAGAGGCTGCAGGGTGACTTGGACAGATTAGGTGAGTGGGCAAATACATGGCAGATGCAATATAATGTGGATAAATGTGAGGTTATCCATTTTGGGGGCAAAAACACAAAGGCAGAATATTATCTGCATGGCGGCAGACTAGGAAAAGGGGAGCTGCAACGAGACCTGGGTGTCATGGTTCATCAGTCACTGAAAGTGGGCACGCAGGTACAGCAGGCGGTAAAGAAGGCAAATGGTATGTTGGCCTTTGTAGCTAGGGGATTTGAATATAGGAGCAGGGCGGTCTTACTGCAGTTGTACAGGGCCTTAGTGAGGCCTCACCTGGAATATTGTGTTTAGTTTTGGTCTCCTAATCTGAGGCAGGACATTCTTGCTATTGAGGGAGTGCAGCGAAGGTTCACCAGATTGATTCCAGGGATGGCTGGGCTGTCATATGAGGAGAGACTGGATCAACTGGGCCTTTATTCACTGGCATTTAGAAGGATGAGAGGGGATCTCATAGAAACATATAAGATTCTGACGGGACTGGACAGGTTAGATGCGGGAAGAATGTTCTCGATGTTGGGGAAGTCCAGAACCAGGGGACATAGTATTAGGATAAGGGGAAGGCCATTTAGGACTGAGATGAGGAGAAACTTCTTCACTCGGAGAGTTGTTGACCTGTGGAATTCCCTTCCGCAGAGTGTTGTTGATGCCAGTTCATTGGATATATGGATATATATGGGAGTTAGATATGACCCTTACGGTTAAGGGGATCAAGGGGTATGGAGAGAAAGCAGGAAAGGGGTACTGAAGGAATGATCAGCCATGATCTTATTGAATGGCGGTGCAGGCTCGTAGGGCCGAATGGCCTACTCCTGCACCTATTTTCTATGTTTCTATGTTTCCATGCTCTTTTTAAAATGTGTCTTGTAGTTACCCTGGGAGAATGTCCTGGAGCAAATTGCTCGAGGGATGCAGTGTTTACTAAAGAGACTTGCTTTCCTTGACTGTTGAGTTATTTTGCATGTTTCTTTACAATTGTAACCACTTGTGCAAAAGCTGGATAATTATGAACAATGGATATTCCTGTTTAGAGAAGGGATGGACAACTGCCTTCGCTGCAGTAGAATTCACAAGAGCAGCAACAACCACTTATATTTATATAGCACCTTTAATGTAGTAAAATGTCCCAAGATGCTTCATGTGTGTGTTATTAAACAAAATTTAACACCAAGCCACATAAGGAGATATTCCTCATCATAGATAGTCCCTCGAAACGAGGATGACTTGCTTCCATGCCAAAAAGGGATGAGTTCACAGGTGTTTCAATGAAGAACCTAATATTCCAGGTCCCGAACTACATCTTGAACTGGTGGAAGATGCCTGTGCGTGGATTTCTTTAAACTTATGGTGGCTGTTGTACACCAGCCACCATACGGGCTTGATGGAGCTAGGTCTTGGTCCAGTGGCAAGGATTAACCAAGATGACTGGAGACCAGCTCTGCTGCACGAACCTAGTGTGCACACATATCGCAGTGTGGGCTGACCCATGCTGCCCCGGGCCCTAGCTCTTCTGGGCCCCGAACCCGCGCCTCTCCAAGGCCCCGATCATGTCCCTCTGCGAACTCTTGCCGTTCCCTCGCCGCTTCTGCTGTATCTGCCTGCACTGCAATCAGCGACTTGGATTTGGGTGACGTCAAATCCAATAACCCTCTTCGCAGCCGTTGCCCTCCTGCAGCAACACGCGCTGCTCCCTGCAGTGGCATGCCGCCGCATGTTGCTCCCTCTAATGGCCCCGGCCTGCTGATGATCTTGCAGTCCAGGACCATGCCGATTTCCAGTTCGGGCCGGGACGCCGCATGTTGCTCCCTCTAATGGCCCCGGCCTACTGATGGTCTTGCAGGTCTCGACCGCACCTGTTATGTATGTAAACCTGTAAATACCATGTCTAACCACCAGAGGGCTTATCCCCTGGAGTCCCAAGAGATCCCACTATCCCTTGGGAGCACCTGTATGTAAGGAGGCCCCTCAGGCTGGAGAGGCACTCAGATCTGTAATAAAGGACTACAGTCACACCTTTGAGCTTGCAGTATCTAGTTTGACTCTTTATTCAAGACATAACAGTGCCGATTTCCGGGATATTAGGGCAGATGACAAGAGGTAGGTTTTGAAGAGAGTCTTAATGAAGGATAGGGAGGTAGAGAGGTGGAGAGGTTTAGGGAGGGAATTCCAGAACTTGGGGCCCCGGCAGCTGAAGGTATGGCCGCCCAATGGTGGGGTGATTAAAATCGGGGAAGCGCAAGAGGACAGAATTGGAGGGGCGCAGATATCTCGGAGAGTTGTAGGGTTGGCGGAGGTTACAGAGATAGGGAGGATTTGAAAACCAGGATGAAAATTTTAAATTCGAGGTGTTGCTCAACTGGGAGCCAGTGTAGATCCATGAGCACAGGGGTGATGGGTGAACGGTACTTGGTGCGAGTTAGGACACAGGCAGCAGAGTTTTGGGTGAGCTTTAGTTTAGAGGGTGGAAGAAGGGAGGTCGGCCGGAAGTGAGTTGGAATAGTCAAGTCTAGAGTTAACAAAGGCATGGATGAGGGTTCCTGCAGCAGATGAGCTGAGGCAGGGGCAGAGTCGGACAATATTGTGGAGGTGGAAGTAAGTGGTCTTGGTGAGAAAGGGTTACAAATGGTCTCTGATATGGCAATATTGAGGACTATTTTGAAAGGCCCTTTCCTGATGACTGCCCTACATTTTTACTTTTATTTCTTGTAATCAAAATCCTCTGGCTAATTATCTTTTCACACAGGATAATTTAGAGCCTAGGCTGTCTGTAATTACTTTCAAAGGTTTTTTTTTATATACAAGTGAGGGTGAACAATTCACCCCAAAAGACAATTTAAGCTTTGCATCTCAGCATACATTCCACTTGATATAGGAGCGGGAGGAAAGCATCTGGGGTGACATCTCGCCCTCCTTGAGCTTCTCATCATAAATCTGCTTCAAATGTTATGCTCTTTCTCAGTGCCTGACTCACAGGGCAAGGCATGACTGTTTTATTTGCTGGGAGACAATCCTAGCTACAAGAACATAAGAAATAGGAGCAGGAGTAGACCACCTGGCCCCTCGAATTTGCTCTGCCATTCAATAAGATCTGATCATGGACTTGGCTTCACTTCCCTGCTCACTCCCCATAACCCTTCACTCCCTTATCGCTCAGAAATCTGTCCATCTCTGCCTTAAATATATTCAATGACCCAGCCTTCACAGCTTTCTGGGGCAGAGAATACCACAGATTTACAACCCTCTGAGAGAAGAAATTCCTCCTCCTCAATTTTAAATGGGCGGCCCCTTATTCTGAGACTATGTCCCCTAGTATTAGTTTCCCCTATGAGTGGAAATATCATTTCTGCATCCACCTTGTCGAGCCTCCTCATTATCTTACATGTTTCGATAAGATCACTTCTCATTCTTCTGAACTCCAATGTGTATAAGCTCAACCTATCTTCATAAGTCAACCCCCTCATCTCCAGAATCAACCTGGTGAAACTTCTCTGAACAGCCTCCAATGCAAGTATATCCTTCCTTAAATACGGAGACCAAAACTGTATACAGTACTCTAGGTTTGGCCTCACCAATACTCTGTAAAGTTGTAACAGGACTTCTCTGCTTTTATACTCTATCCTCCTTGCAATAAAGGACAACATTCTATTTGCCTTCCTGATTACTTTCTTTACCTGCATGCTAACATTTTGTGTTTTATGCATAAAGACCCCCAGGTCCCTCTGTACTGCAGCACTTCGCAAATTTTCTCCATTTAAATTATAATTTGCTTTTCTATTTTTTCTGCCAAAGTGGATAATTTCACATTTTCCCACCTTATACTCCATCTGCCAAATTTTTGCCCACTCACTTAGCCCATCGATATCCCTTTGCAGAATTTTTGTGTCCTCCTCACAATTTGCTTTCCCACCCATCTTTGTATCATCAGCAAACTTGGCTACATTACACTCAGTCCCTTCATCTAAGTCATTAATATAGATTGTAAATAGTTGAGGCCCCAGCACCGATCCCTGCAGCACCCCACTAGTCACTGTTTGCCAACCAGAAACTGATCCATTTATCCTGACTCTCTGTTTTCTGTTAGTTAGCCAATCCTCGATCCATGCTAATATATTACACCCAACCCATTAACTTTTATCTTGTGCAGTAACCTTTTATGTGGCACCTTGTCAAATGCCTTCTGGAAGTCCAAATACACCACATCCACTGGTTCCCCCTTATCCACCCTGCTCGTTACATCCTCAAAGAACTCCAGCAAATTTGTCAAACATAATTTCCCTTTCATAAAACCATGCTGACTCTGCTTGATTGAATTATGCTTTTCCAAATGTCCCGCTACTGCTTCCTTAATAATGGACTCCAGCATTTTCCCAATGACAGATGTTAGGCAAACTGGTCTATAGTTTTCTGCTTTTTGTCTGCCTCCTTTTTTAAATAGGGGCATAGAAACATAGAAAATAGGTGCAGGAGTAGGCCATTCGGCCCTTCGAGCCTGCACCACCATTCAATATGATCATGGCTGATCATGCAACTTCAGTAACCCATTCCTTTGATCCCTTTAGCCATAAGGGCCACATCTAACTCCCTTTTGAATATATCTAACAAACTGGCCTCAACAACTTTCTGTGGTAGAGAATTCCACAGGTTCACAATTCTCTGAGTGAAGAAGTTTCTCCTCATCTCGGTCCTAAATGGCTTACCCCTTATCCTTAAACTGTGACTCCTGGTTCTGGACTTCCCCAACATCGGGGACATTCTTCCTGCATCTAACCTGTCCAGTCCCATCAGAATGTTATATGTTTCTATGAGATCCCCTCTCATTCTTCTAAATTCCAGTGAATATAAGCCTAGTCGATCCAGTCTTTCTTCATATGTCAGTCGTAGAAACATAGAAACATAGAAAATAGGTGCAGGAGCAGGCCATTCAGCCCTTCTAGCCTGCACCGCCATTCAATGAGTTCATGGCTGAACATGAAACTTCAGTACCCCCTTCCTGCTTTCTCGCCATAACCCTTGATCCCCCGAGTAGTAAGGACTTCATCTAACTCCCTTTTGAATATATTTAGTGAATTGGCCTCAACTACTTTCTGTGGTAGAGAATTCCACAGGTTCACCACTCTCTGGGTGAAGAAGTTTCTCCTCATCTCGGTCCTAAATGGCTTACCCCTTATCCTCAGACTGTGACCCCTGGTTCTGGACTTCCCCAACATTGGGAACATTCTTCCTGCATCTAACCTGTCTAAACCCGTCAGAATTTTAAACGTTTCCATGAGGTCCCCTCTCATTCTTCTGAACTCCAGTGAATACAAGCCCAGTTGATCCAGTTTTTCTTGATAGGTCAGTCCCGCCATCCCGGGAATCAGTCTGGTGAATCTTCGCTGCACTCCCTCAATAGCAAGAATATCCTTCCTCAAGTTAGGAGACCAAAACTGTACACAATACTCCAGGTGTGGCCTCACCAAGGCCCTGTACAACTGTAGCAACACCTCCCTGCCCCTGTATTCAAATCCCCTCGCTATGAAGGCCAACATGCCATTTGCTTTCTTAACCGCCTGCTGTACCTGCATGCTAACCTTCAATGACTGATGTACCATGACACCCAGGTCTCGTTGCACCTTCCTTTTTCCTAATCTGTCACCATTCAGATAATCTGCCTCTGTTTTTGCCACTAAAGTGAATAACCTCATATTTATCTACATTATACTGCATCTGCCATGCATTTGCCCACTCACCTAACCTGTCCAATTCACCCTGCAACCTCTTAGCATCCTCCTCACAGCTCACACTGCCGCCCAGCTTAGTGTCATCTGCAAACTTGGAGATATTACATTCAATTCCTTGGTCCAAATCATTAATGTATATTGTAAATAGCTGGGGTCCCAGCATTGAACCCTGCGGTACCCCACTAGTCACTGCCTGCCATTCTGAAAAGGACCCGTTTACTCCTACTCTTTGCTTCCTGTCTGCCAACCATGTCAATACATTACCCCAATACCATGTGCTTTAATTTTGCACACTAATCTCTTGTGTGGGGCCTGGACAAAAGCCTTTCGAAAGTCCAAATACACCACATCCATTGGTTCTCCCTTGTCCACTCCACCAGTTACATCCTCAAAAAATCTAGAAGATTTGTCAAGCATGATTTCCCTTTCATAAATCCATGCTGACTTGGACTGATCCTGTCACTGCTTTCCAAATGCACTGCTATTTTGTCTTTAATAATTGATTCTAACATTTTCCCCACTACCAATGTCAGGCTAACTGGTCTATAATTCCCTGTTTTCTCTCTCCCTCCTTTGCTAAGAAGTGGGGTTACATTAGCTACCCTCCAATCCATAGGAACTGATCCAGAGTCTGTAGAATGTTGGAAAATGACCACCAATGCATCCACTATTTCTAGGACCACTTCCTTAGTCTGTATCCCACAGTACTTATCAGGCCCTAGGGATCTATCGGCCTTCAATCCCATCAATTTCCCTAATACAATTTCCTGACTAATAAGGATTTTCTTCAGTTCCTCCTTCTCGCTAAACCCTCAGTCCCCTAGTATTTCCGGAAGGTTATTTGTGTCTTCCTTAGTGAAGACAGAACCAAAGTATTTGTTCAATTGGTCTGCCATCTTTGTTCCCCATTATAAATTCACTTGATTCTGACTGCATGGGACCTATATTTGTCTTCTCTAATCGTTTTCTCTTCATATATCTATAGAAGCTTTTGCAGTCAGTTTTTATGTTCCCTGCAAGCTTACTCTCATATTCTATTTTCCCCCTCCTAATTAAACCCTTTGTCCTCCTCTGCTGAATTCTAAATTTCTCCCAGTCCTCAGGTTTGTTGCTTTTTCTGGCCAATTTATATGCCTCTTCCTTGAATTTAACACTATCCCTAATTTCCCTTGTTGAGCCACCTTCCCCGATTTATTTTTACTCCAGACAGGGATGTACAATTGTTGAAGTTCATCCATGTGATCTTTAAATGTCTGCCATTGCCTATCCACTGTCAACCCTTTTAGTCTCATTTGCCAGCCTATCCTAGCCAATTCACATCTCATGCCATCGAAGTTACCTTTCTTTAAGTTCAGGACCCTAGTCTCTGAATTAACTGTGTCACTCTCCATCTTAATTAAGAATTCTATCATATTATGGTCACTCTTCCCCAAGGAGCCTCGCACAACAAGATTGCCAATTAATCCCCTCTCATTACACAAGACCCAGTCTAGGATGGCCTGCTCTCTAGTTGGTTCCTCGACATATTGGTCTAGAAAACCATTCCTTATTCACTCCAGGAAATCCTCCTCCGCCGTATTGCTACCAGTTTGGTTAGCCCAATCTATATGTCGATTAAAGTCACCTATGATAACTGCTGTACCTTTATTGCATGCATCCCTAATTTCCTGTTTGATGCCACCCCCCAACCTCACTACCACTGTTTGGTGGTCTGTACACAACTCCCACTGGCGTTTTCTGCCCTTTGGTGTTCTGCAGCTCTACCCATACAGATTCCACATCATCCAAGCTAATGTCCTTCCTTACTATTGCGTTAATCTCCTCTTTAACCAGCAACGCTACCCCACCTTCTTTTCCTTTCTGTCTATCCTTCCTGAATATTGAATACCCCTGGATGTTGAGTTCTCAGCCTTGGTCACCCTGGAGCCATGTCTCCGTAATCCCAATTGCATCATATCCGTTAACAGCTATCTGTGCAGTTACTTCATCCACCTCATTACGAATGCTCCTCGCAGGCTTATTTTTTAACACTGTCCTTTTAGAATTATGATGTAATGTGGCCCTTTTTGATTTTTTCCTTTGATTTCTCTGCTCTCTACCTTTCCTTATCTCCATTCTACCTTTCGCTTCTGCCCCCATTTTACTTCGATCTGTCTCCCTACTTTTTGTCTGCCTCCTTTTTTATATAGGGGCGTTACATTTGCGGTTTTCCAATCCGCTGGGACTGCCCCAGATTCCAGGGAATTTTGGTAGATTACAGCCAATGCATCCACTATCTCTGCAGCCACTTTTTTTAAAGACCCTAGTATGCAAGCCATCAAGTCCAGAGGACTTATCCGCCTTTAGTTCCATTATTTTATCGAGTACTACTTCATTAGTGATAGTATTAAGTTTCTTCCTCCCTATAGCCCCTTGATTATCCACTATTGGGATGTTTTTAGTGTCTTGTACCGTGAAGACCGATACAGAATATTTGTTCAATGTCTCTGCCATTTCCTTGTTCTCCATTATTAATTTCCCAGTCTCATCCTCTAGGGGGATGTTAAATTTTAATTCCTGCAGGATCAAAGAAACCTTGGACTTTGGGCTGGTGCATAAGGACTAGAAGTACAAGAGATTTGGCGATTGCAGTAATGTTGAGGATGAACTGACTGGAGCACACATTCAGTCCTAGTTGTAGGTCTGTGTAAAGAAGTCCACGTTTATTTTCTTCATTATTCCTAACATGGTTCATTACAATTTCAGGAAATTGTCATCCGACTTGATTTATTTAATGTTTACAGATCATTTCTGGAGTATACAAGCCCAGTGCCTTCAAGAGGGAATTGTTTATCCAGCACAGTGAAACTATCACTTATCTTCAGAGAATTATAGATGAGGAAGGCCATTTGGCCCATTTTAATTCAACCATCCAGAAAGACCCTGAAGTTTCTGGCTTGTAACCTCCAATTATTTATTAAACGATTCTAGGGTTCCGATCTCTCATACACTCGCTGAAATTTTATCGATACATTGGTTACTAAAGAAGAATTTTCAAATATCATTCCTAAAATTTACCTTTTGAAGTTTGAATCATTAACACACTTGTTCTACTCTTGCTGGTTAATGTAAAGTAATAGTCTGGGTTTACTTTTTCCATTCCACTCGATAATTAATTTCACACAATCTGTTGTTTGAATTCAAGATTTTTTTTAAAAACCTACCTTTGTGTATGTAACAGACTCAGCTGTTAACCATGTGCTAATTTCCTTCATTAATTGCCACCTAATTAACTCCCCACTTGAGACTCAAGCACACTGGTTTTTCTTTCTGCAACACACTGATAGTTGATGTTTATTTGTAAAGGAATTTTCTCATCTGGATTTCTAATTAAAGTTTTAAATTATCATTAAACTGTGCTGAAGGGAATGATTTTCAAACCTGCAAGGCTTACACTGGTTCAGATTATTTTAGGAATCAGTGCGACTTGACCAATCTATTGCAACCGGACATATCTACCACTAGGTTTTAAAATTTTTTTTTATAAAAGATTTTAAAGTCCGCCAGCAAAAGCTTCATTAATGTTATTTGATGGGAGAACTGAGAAAGCAGAAAAGGGGTACTGAGGTGAATGATCAGCCATAATGTTATTGAATGGTGTGCAGGCTCGAAGGGCCGAATGGCCTACTCCTGCACCTATTTTCTATGTTTCTTTCAGAACCAAGTAATTGAAGTTCCCTTCTAAAATAATGATTTTCTCACTCCCTTTGAAAGTGTTGGTATAATTTCAACCTGTTGCAGGAGGCTGAGGACATGTGTTTACGCATCATCATCATCATAGGCAGTCCCTCGAAGCGAGGATGACTTGCTTCCATGCCAAAAAAGGATGAGTTCACAGGTGTTTCAATGAAGGACCTAATATTCCAGGTCCTGAACTACATCGTGTAGGGTCGAAGATGCGTGTGCGTGGACTTTTTTAACGTATGGTGGCTGTTGCACACCAGCCACCACACGGGCTTGACAGAGCTAGGTCTTGGTCCAGTGGCAAGGATTAACCAAGACGACTGGAGACCTGCTCTGCTGCACAGACCTAGTGCGCACACATATCGTAGTGTGGGCTGGCCCCTGCTGCCCCTGTGCTCTCGGCTCTTCTGGTCCAGAACTCATGTCTCTCCTGGGCCCCGATCACGTCCCTCTTACAATCGAGAGCCGCTCCTTCGCCACCGACCTCGCCGTATCTGCCCACGCTCCAATCACCGACCTGGACCTTGATGACTTCCCTCTTCACTGCAGTCGCCCTCCTGCACCAGCTCACACAGTAGCTTGCAGTTAGTTGTACGCCGCCACGCTGCCCTTGGCCGCTGCTTGCCATTCCTTTAATGGCCCCGACCTGCAGCTGATGGTCTCTCGCTGCGTAAACTAGGTAAGCTGCGTAGTGAAATTACAATTTGCTAGGATCTCGTAATAATAGGAAATCCTGCAAATGCATGCAGGTTAGTCATCTGAAAGGAAAAGTTTAAAGCTTCAAAACCGATGAAGGTTCGCATCCATAATATGGATCCCTGGATTTCTCATATATTCTGGCATTTGCAGGCTCACCTCCCCCCACACCCCCCCCCCCCCCGTCTTTGGAATTTACTTGTCATGTTCTTTAAGACTGACCCCACTTTAGTTTGGGGAAGCTGGCTTGATGGATGCTGCTATGTTGAATTTAGTTTCAAAACTCTGTATGGAAGTTGTTAGTGATTACGTTGGCTTTCTCCTAATATTGCTTCCTGCACACAAACATTACTTTCTATCTACTTGCAAATTGGTTCTCTTGTCTTTCCGTTCTCACTTTTGGCTTGAAAGGCATCCGACAGAGAGAAATGGCACAAGTAAAAAGCTTCATTTTGATAGCAAATTAAATCTTTTGTCACAAGATTCTTGTATTCATCCCAAATAGATTAACTGTATGATTCATGGAGCTTAGCTTTTCTCTAATTCAGGGAGACTTTTCTAAACTTGTACACCTCTCCCCATTGCTGCTTTCCCATGATGGTATTTGCAGTGGAGTTTAAGCAAGGAGTTACCAAATGTGGATGATGGCCTTCAAGGGTGCAAACATTTTTGGCAAAAGTGTGGTGGGAGTAAAGATTCTGAAGTGGAAAAGTGCTCTCACAGCCTTAATGGATTTAGCTACAAGTAGGGACAAATGTTACAGATGTGAATATTCATCGAAGAACCCAGATAAGTATTTCCATAACATTAGCAATGTGTTGGAGTGTGGGTCATTGTATATGTTTAAAGCTTGGAAATAGCTTTTTAAAAACAAGAGTTGGATATAATATCAAGTACACATTTGAATCATTGGTAGTGAAATGGAATGCGTAACGGAACCAAATGTAAACTACAGGATGATTAAGGAGAGAACACGCACACTAAAGGGTAAAGATTTAAAAGGAGTATTGGAGGAGAATGACTTAGACATTCAGATACGCAAATCTTTTAAAGTGGGCAGAGAAGCTGATGCACCTTTTTAAAAAAAAAAAAAATTAAGCATAAGGTTCCTAGTTTTTATAAATATGAGTATAGTGGACAGAAGCAAAGAGGTAATGCTAAATCTGTACAAATCATTGGTTAGACTGCAGTTAGAATATCATATCCCGTTTCGGGCACCTAACTTTAGGAAAGATGCCACGGGTATGGAGAAGATGCAGAAGAGGTTCAGGGAGAATGTACCAGGGCTGACAGGTTTTTGAAATGAGGAGAGACTAGAAAAGCCGGGGCTCTTTTCATTCGAGCAGAGGAAGTTAAGAGGAGATCTGATTCAGGTTTTCAAAATTGAGTGGTTTTGATAAGGCATATTGAGAAAAGTTATTTCCACTGGTTGGTGAGTTGGTAACTAGAGGGTGTTGATTTATCAGCAAAAGAACAAAGGAAGAGGTTAGGAGTTTTTGTTATGTAGAGGGTTGTTGGGGTATGCAATGCTCTACCAAAAATACTCGTGGAAGCAGACGTTACAATAACTTTTAAGAGGAAGTGGATCAATATTTGAAAAGGGAAAAAAATTTAAGCATGGGCAAAATGGTAGGGAAATGGGACTACGTGGATAGATTTTTCACGAAACTGGCACAGACATGATGAACCTAATGGCTTCCTTCTGTATTGTAAAATTTTATGGTGCAAACAGTTGTTATGACTTTGCAGTTAACTTTGGAGCCAAACCCATTTTCTGGGTCTTCATTTGTCTATTTGGCCATTAGTCTGCATATGCTCTTTTGAAGAGCAATCCAGTTAGTCCCACTCAAACGCTCTTTCCACATATCCCTTCAAATTTTTATCCAATTCCCTTTTGAAGGCTACTTTTGAATCTGCATCCACCACCCTATCAAGCGGTGTATTCCAAATCCTAATGGTTCATTGCTTAAAAAGGCTTTTCCTCATGTCACCTCTGGTTCTTTTGCCAATAACCTGAAATCTGCAACCTCTGGTTATCAACCCTTGTTATGTTTACATATATATTGGGAAGGGGTGAAGTAAGTGTCAGTTGCCCCTTTCCTTTAACTGTGCTGAATTGTGTATTCTGATTAATGCAGTAATTCATTGTGAAGTTTGACTCTTCTTAGGAGAAGAAGAGACCTTATTCTCAAGTCATCACCCCTCCCAAAAAAAAACCTTGATCCCTCTGTCCTTGGAAATGAATGCCCCATCTCCAACTTCCCTTTCCTCTCAAGTCTTTGAACCTGCTCTTGCCTCCCAAATCCGTGTCTACCTTTCCCGGAATGTTTGAATCCCTCCAATTAGGTTTTCGCCCCTGCCATAATACTGAAACAGCTCTTATCAAAGTCACAATTGGCATCCTATGTGACCTTGCCAAAGGTAAACTATTCCTCCTCATCCTTCTCGATCTGTCTGCAGTTTTTGATACGGTTGACCACACCATCCTCTTCCAACACCTCTCCACCGTCATCCAACCGGATGGACTGCACTTGCCTGGCTCCGTTCTTATCTATCCAGTCGTAACCAGAGAATCAACTGCAATGGCTTCTCTTCTTCCCCCCTCACATTGTTACCTCTGGTGTTCCCCCAAGGACCTATCTTTGGCCCCCTCGTATTTCTCATCTACATGTTATCCCTCGGTGACAACATCCGAAAACACAGCGTCAGTTTCCACATGTATGCTGACAACACCCAGCTCTACCTCATCACCACTTCCGATCCCTCCACTGTCTCTAAATTGTCAGACTGCTTGCCGGCATCCAGTCTGAATGAGCAGAAATTTTCTCTAACTAAATATTGGGAAGATCGAGTCATTGTCTTCGGCCCCCACCTTAAATTCTGTTCCCTAGCCACTGACTCCATCTCTGAGCCAGACTGTTTGGAACCTTGGTATCTGTTTGCCCCTATGATGAGCTTCCGACCACATATCCACGCCAGTACGAAGACTGCCTATTTCCACCTCCGTAACATAGCCTGTCTCAACCGTGCCTTAGCTGACCCGCTGCTGAAACCCTCATCCATGCCTTTGTTACTTCTAGACTTGATTATTCCGACACACTCCTGGCCAGCTTCCCGTCTTCCAGTCTTCCACCCTCCATAAACTTGAGGTCATATGAAACTTCTACTTTGGCTCCCGGTTTTAAATTCTCATCCTTGATTTCAAATCCCATCCATGGCCTCACCCCCTCCCTATCGATATACCCCCTAAGCTCTGGAATTCACTCCCTAAACTTCTCCGCCTCTTTACCTCTCTTTCCTCCTTTAAGGCGTTCTTTAAAACCTACCACTTTGACCATCTGCCCTAATACCTCCTATGTGGCTCGGTGTCAAATCTTGTGATAATGCTCGTGTGAAGCGCCTTAAGATGTTTTACTATGTTAAAGGTGCTATATAAATGCAAATTGTTGCTCGTCATTGATGATGATGATCTGATTGATCCAGTTTTATAGACGAAATAGATCCCATATCCTATCTCTGTACTAATTGATATCCTAGCCATAAGGAAATTAGGGACGGTTTCTTGATCTGTTAATTGTATCATAAAATACTGCCATACATTGTTTTCTGTCTAATAAATCAGCCCTATTTTAGGAAGTGCAGGACTGGAACATGAGAGAATTATCTATCATATTTTGTCACGCCATTTGTTATTTCAAAGTTGCAGTGATGTCGCAGTCCAGTGGCACTTCGCTGTGTTGTCTCTGGACAATACATAGCAGGTGTGGAGCATAAGGATAGCGGCTTCACTGTGTCAGTTCCAGCCCAGGATTGTGATTATAAAAGGATTCATGCTGTGAATGTGCAGATGTCCTTCTTAATGAAAATTCCAAGGGTACAGCATTTAAAAAAAAAATCTAAATCATTAGGTACCAACCATCTTAAAGTCTGCATAATGTGTGTTTTAGAAGTTAGCTTTTATTTTCCTTTTGATGTACAGATTACGTTTGACCAATTTATTTATTCCCATCTCCACCCACCAGTGCCACACATCATGCTGTGGCCTAGAGAGTGGGCTGGGAGTTAGGTCTGATCCATTTCAGCGCCATTGGGTGTGCAAAAACAGCCTGAGAACAGTATATTCTTGTTTTAAAAAAAAAAGGGAAAAACATACAGTGAGGGCACATTTAACATATATCGCATAAAATTTTTGTGCGTTTTGTAATGCACCATGTCGTTCATTTTAAGTTACTGATCTTGAGTGAAAAATTGCTGATTAACTGTTGACACTAGGGCTGTCACTACACATCTTATATGTTGACTTGTCAATATATACTATTTGACCTAACTTTCAACGTTAAAAGTACTTCATTTGCTGTAAAGCACTTTGGGACGTCCTGAACTCATAAAAGGTGCTATATAAATGCAAGTTCTTGGTTTCTTTCTATTACATCATTTAAGTTTGAGTAAAATTTCTGTTGATATATTCCTTAAGGATAGATTAACTAACAGGAAAAACTCTAATCAGCGCAAATAGCAAATAATTGCCAAGTTAATCAGTTACAAGGTTTAAAAAGTTGTATAAAACAAGTTTTAGGATTCTGCCATCCAAGGCTGCTATTTCACAAGATCACAACATAAATGCAGATGATGAAGGCCATTTGGACCAAATTTGTTCATTCATCCAGAAAGATTCCACAATCCTTCCATTGCTGTTTACTGGGTCTATTTGCCATGTGTGTATGTGTATATAATATTTCAGCAAAAAAAGTTGTGTGTACTATAAATGATTGTACTGAAATTAATATATTGCATTTTGTAGTGAAGTAGATGACGCTTTGGACTTGTTATTTAGTCACCGAGTAAGAGATTCTATCTTGCTCTGATTCAAAAATATTTGGCCATATACTGGAATTGAATGAGATGATTTTCAATAATGTGGCAAAATACCTCTTTATTGCAGAATACATATAATTTAGTTATGTATAATATTTTTACAGTCTTCAATTGAAAGTGTGAGGCGTGAGTGCTGCCACTGAGGAAAAGCTGACTAAACAAGGCCCATCTGTTGAGATTAGAGTTTTAATTAGGCAGAAAGGAAATGCAGGAATATTTTCTGAATAACCAGAGAAAGAAAAAATATTTTATATGGCAGGTCTTTTTTTAGATAGTACTGTAGTTGATGCTCCAAGATGTTGATGCTGGGTGACTCGGTGATAATGGTGCTGTTCCAGGTTAAGGGAGGTGGCTGAGCTTTTGTTTGTTGGAGATGGCCATTATCTGGCACTTGTCAGTCGAAGCCTGTATGCTACCCAGTTCCTGTTGTAGACTGGCATGGGTTGTTTTGTTATCAGAGGCGCTGTGAATGGAGCTGAATGTCAGCGAATGGCCCCAGTTTTGACCGAGGAATGCTCATTGATGAATCAGTTGAAGATCGTTGATCCATGGACACTTCCCTGAGCCCCTCCCTATCTCTGTAATCTCTTTCAGCCTTACAACCCCACGAGATGTCTGCGCTCCTCAAATTCTGCCCTCTTGAGCATCCCTGATTATAACTGCGCAGCCATCAGTAGCCGTGCCTTCAGCTGCTTGGATCCTAAGCTCTGGAACTCCCTGCCTAAACCTCTCTGCCTCTCTACCTTTCTTTCCTCCTTTAAGACCCTCCTTAAAACCTACCACTTTGACCAAGCATCTGCAATATTTTCTTCTTCTGTGGCTCAGTGTCAAATTTATCTGTTTTGTCTTGTGTCACTGCTGTGAAGTGCTTTGGGACGTTTTACTATGTTAAATGCACTATATAAATATAAGTTGTTGTACTCGTACAGTCATGACCTGAGAGCTATGATGATTGACCCTTGACAAGTACAGCCATCTTCTTTGCGTTGAGTATGACTCCAGGCACTGGATGGTTTTCCCTTTGACCTTTAATGACTTCAGTTTTGCTCGGGCTCCTTGGTGCCATACTAGTATTTACTATTACCTTGATATTCTCGTCTGTCCTCTGACATTCAGCTCTTGTGTCCATGTCTGGATCAAAGTTGTGATCAGATGTGGAGCCAAGCAGAACCCGAACTTGGCATCGGTGAGCAGCTTATTTTTGGATAATTGTCACTTATAGCAAGCACTATTGATAACGTCCATCACTTTATTGAATATAATTAAAATGCCTGTGTAGTTACAAATAGAAAAATTATTCGATGGATAACCAATTTTAAAGGTCACCAAATCACCAATGTAGTATTGGTGATTGAAATAAAGCTGATTAGGTTTATCCTGTTTTGTGCATTGGACATACCCGTGCAATTTTTCACCTTGTTGGGTAGATTCTTGTGACACACCTGGAATAGCTTGGTTAGGGAGCAACTAGCTCTCGTGTATAATCTTCAGAACAGTCAGGATGTTTTCAGGGTCTATAGCCTTCATTGTGTCCAGTGCACTCAAGCTGCTGCTTAACGTTATATGGAGTGACCGGAATTGAGTGGACGTAGGCATCTATGATTGTGGGAAGCCCAGGAGGAAACTGAGTGCGTTTGTGCATGTGGCACTTCTGGCTGAAGATGCTTGCAAATACTTCTCTTAAGTCTCTGAACTTATGTATAGGGCTTCACCATGGTTGAGGATAGGGATGTTCATGGAAACCCCTCCTCCTGTTAGTTGGCTGGTTGATCTCCAACATTCTCAACTGGTGGAGCTACAGGTTGTGTGGGACTGCTTGGCTCTGTTGCTGCTGGTAGTAGCCCTCTAGGCTTTATTGAATTTCATTTCACAATTTGCCATGAACCACATACCATAACCATGAGGCCACAGTACCCACTATATATCCTCATTTACTTAATTTTCTTGCAACCAATTGTTTCTTTTTTTTTTCAAACACAGTAATTCCACTGATAAAACCTGCTAAAATAATATATTGGTGGTTTGGAGGCCTTTTAAAATTGGTTGTCCATCAATCAATTTTCTATTTGTAATTTTAGATTCAGCGCAGATGGAGGCCATTCAGCTTTTTGACAGAGTTATCCAATTAGCCTCACACCCCTGCTCTTTCCTCATAGTCCTGCATTTTCCCCCCTTCAAGTATTTAACCAATTCCATTTTGAAATTGAATCTGCTTTCACCACCCTTTCAAGGCAATTCCAGATGATGATAACTTGATGCCTTTAAAAAAAAAAGTTTTCCTCATCTCCTCTCTGGTTCCTTTGCCAATTACCTTAAATCTGACCCTCTTGTCAATAGAAACAGTTTCCCCCTTACTACTCTTTCAAAACTGAATTTTGAACAGCTCTATCAACTCTTGAAGAGTAGATAAAGGAGAACCAGTTGATGTTGTATATTTAGATTTCCAGAAAGAATTCAATAAGTTGCTACATAAAAGGTTACTGGATAAGATAAGAGCTCACGGGGTTGGGGGTAATATATTAGCATGGATAGAGGATTGGCTAACTAACAGAAAACAGAGAGTTGGGATAAATAGATCATTTTCAGGATGGCAAACTGTAACTAGTGGGGTGCCACAGGGATCAGTGCTGCGGCCTTAACTATTTACAATTTATATTAATGACTTAGATGAAATTTGCTGATGATACAAAGATATGTGGGGAAGCAAGTTGGGACGATGATGCAAAGAATCTACAAAGGCATATAGCCATCAGCCATGATCTTATTGAATGGCGGAGCAGGCTCGAGGGGCTAAATGCCTACTCCTGTTCCTAATTCTTATGTTCTTATGTAGATAGGATCAGAGGGGTCATGTTTCAGCCTGAGTTGCTCCTATTTTTTTGGAGCAACTAGTTTAGAATGGAGTATCTTAGAAATTGCAATTCTCGACCTTTAGTTTGCTCCAGTTCTAGTGAGTTAGAACAGTTTCATTTTAGAACAGATTTTTTTTTCAAAAGGGGGCGTGTCCAGCCACGTGCGCCTGTTTTGTAAGTTTAGGCAGCAAAAACTTACTCCAAAATAACTTAGAATGTAGTAAGTGTAGATTTTTGTACGCTCAGAAAAACCTTGACTACACTTATAAATCAGGCATAGGGAACGAGAGATGGGGAGGTGGAGGAAGGGGGGTTACAAACATTAAACACTTCACTTTTATAAATAAAGAGCCATCATCAATAATAAATGATAAATAAATTAATAATTAAACCAATAAATCAATCCAAATAAATTAAAAAAATTAAAAAAAATTTAAAATCACTATAAAAAAAATATATTTCTCACCTACTGCAGCACCAGTGAGAAGGGGTGGGGGGAGAGGAGAAGATGATTGGGGGGGAAGGGAGAAGAGAAGACGATGGGGGGGAGAAGAGAAGACGATGGGGGGAGAAGAGAAGACGATGGGGGGGGGGAGAAGAGAAGACGATGGGGGGGGGAGAAGAGAAGATGATGGAGGGGGGGAGAAGAGAAGACGATGGGGGGGGGGGAGAAGAGAAGACGATGGGGGGGGAGAAGAGAAGACGATGGGGGGGGGAGAAGAGAAGACGATGGGGGGGGAGAAGAGAAGACGATGGGGGGGGGGGAGAAGACGATGGGGGGGAGAAGAGAAGACGATGGGGGGGGGGAGAAGAGAAGACGATGGGGGGGGGGAGAAGAGAAGACGATGGGGGGGGGGAGAAGAGAAGACGATGGGGGGGGGAGAAGAGAAGATGATGGAGGGGGGGAGAAGAGAAGACGATGGGGGGGGGGGGAGAAGAGAAGACGATGGGGGGGGGGGAGAAGAGAAGACGATGGGGGGGGAGATGAGAAGACGATGGGGGGGGGAGAGAAGAGAAGACGATGGGGGGGAGAAGAGAAGACGATGGGGGGGGAGAAGAGAAGACGATGGAGGGGGGGAGAAGAGAAGACGATGGGGGGGGGGAGAAGAGAAGACGATGGGGGGGAGAAGAGAAGACGATGGGGGGGGGGGAGAAGAGAAGACGATGGGGGGGAGAAGAGAAGACGATGGGGGGGGGGAGAAGAGAAGACGATGGAGGGGGGAGAAGAGAAGATGATGGAGGGGGGGAGAAGAGAAGACGATGGGGGGGGGGGAGAAGAGAAGACGATGGGGGGGAGAAGAGAAGATGATGGAGGGGGGGAGAAGAGAAGATGATTGGGGGGGGAGAAGAGAAGATGATTGGGGGGGGAGAAGAGAAGACGATGGGGGGGGGGAGAAGAGAAGACGATGGGGGGGAGAAGAGAAGATGATGGAGGGGGGAGAAGAGAAGATGATTGGGGGGGGGAGAAGAGAAGACGATGGGGGGGGGGGAGAAGAGAAGACGATGGGGGGGGGGGAGAAGAGAAGACGATGGGGGGGGAGAAGAGAAGACGATGGGGGGGGGAGAAGAGAAGATGATGGAGGGGGGGAGAAGAGAAGACGATGGGGGGGGAGAAGAGAAGACGATGGGGAGGGGGAGAAGAGAAGACGATGGGGGGGGGAGAAGAGAAGACGATGGGGGGGAGGGAAGAGAAGACGATGGGGGGGGGAGAAGAGAAGACGATGGGGGGGGAGAAGAGAAGACGATGGGGGGAGAAGAGAAGACGATGGGGGGGGGGGAAGAGAGACGATGGGGGAGAAGAGAAGACGATGGGGGGGGGAGAAGAGAAGACGATGGGGGGGAGAAGAGAAGACGATGGGGGGGGAGAAGAGAAGACGATGGGGGGGGGGAGAAGAGAAGACGATGGGGGGGGGAGAAGAGAAGACGATGGGGGGGGGAGAAGAGAAGACGATGGGGGGGAGAAGAGAAGACGATGGGGGGGGGGGAGAAGAGAAGACGATGGGGGGGGGGGAGAAGAGAAGACGAGATGGGGAGAAGAGAAGCGGGAGATGGGGGGAGAAGAGAAGACGATGGGGGGGGGAGAAGAGAAGACGATGGGGGGGGGGAAGAGAAGACGATGGGGGGGAGAAGAGAAGACGATGGGGGGGGGGGGAAGAGAAGACGATGGGGGGAGAAGAGAAGACGATGGGGGGGGGGAGAGAGAAGACGATGGGGGGGGAGAAGAGAAGACGATGGGGGGGGGGAGAAGAGAAGACGATGGTGGGGAGAAGAGAAGACGATGGGGGGGGGGAGAAGAGAGACGATGGGGGGGGAGAAGAGAAGACGATGGGAGGGGGGGAGAAGAGAAGACGATGGGGGGGGGGAGAAGAGAAGACGATGGAGGGGAGAAGAGAAGACGATGGGGGGGGGGGAGAAGAGAAGACGATGGAGGGGGGGAGAAGAGAAGACGATGGGGGGGAGAAGAGAAGACGATGGGGGGGGGGAGAAGAGAAGACGATGGAGGGGGGGGGGAGAAGAGAAGACGATGGGGGGGGGGGAGAAGAGAAGACGATGGGGGGGGGGGAGAAGAGAAGACGATGGGGGGGAGAAGAGAAGACGATGGGGGGGGGGGAGAAGAGAAGACG